>NC_133535.1:17372865-17676436 GCF_048544455.1 Silene latifolia
GTGCTGTCTTTGCTTTGTTGATCAGCTGGCCGTTAGCAAGCAGATATCAAGGAGCGTGTCGAAGAAGTTTGGTAACTGTATGTCGATTGACATTCAGGTAGGGGAATGATGTCTTTTCTCGTCTCTTCCTCTCAGTCTCTCCTGTAAAGATGAACAAACTGAGGGCTCGGCTTGGTACCGAGCGTACTCACTCCGACGCTCAAGTCAGTAAACTTAAAGAGATTAAGTTGTGTGTTACTTGGCAAAGTATATTGTAGAGAGATAAGGGAGTTTATACCAGATTAATAGTGAGTTTTAGGATGAATTGTGGATTATTCGATCGTTTTCTCAATGAGGATTGAGAAGTATTTATAGACTTTCACCTTTTGTCACGTAGTGGCCAAGTGGCAGAGCAGGTGGAAAGACTGTTCTACCCTCGGCCGAGGGACCCATGGCAGGCCGGCTGGCCTGGTTGACTCCATGCCGAGGGGACTTGGATGTGAGTACGCGGATATGTCTCCCGGCTGGCTAGTTGCCCAGCCGAGACCCAAGTGACAGGCCGACAGGCTGCGTCGGTTAGGCCGT
This sequence comes from Silene latifolia, assembly GCF_048544455.1. Lineage (NCBI taxonomy): Eukaryota > Viridiplantae > Streptophyta > Magnoliopsida > Caryophyllales > Caryophyllaceae > Silene > Silene latifolia. The sequence goes on from NC_133535.1 coordinate 17,373,430, forward strand.
CTAATATGTTGACTTGCTGTGGATATCTTTGACCTTGCTCAATATGTTGACTCGGTCAGCGGGTGCAGAATATGCCCCATTAGTTATAAAAATAGGTTTTTTTACAGTAATTTTAGATATTGATACTTTTAACATTTACAATTACTACATTATATTTAATAGAGCTTCAAATAGGTCCATGCATCGCACGGGCATTAAATCTAGTCTATGTTATTAAACGGAACTTTTTTCAAGCGATTACAGAAATTATCTTTTACAAACTACTAAATAATAATCATAAAGCATGATAATCATAAAATTATTTAATTAATTTAATTTATGTACACGTTTTTGAATCAGGGATGGTTTCATGTTTTAGTTCGAATAGGGATATCTAAGATAAAACTTTTTAATAATGGATAAATTTGTAAATGTTTTAAGTTCAACAACAATTCCTACCGCTTCTAATATAAATATAGCTTTTTTAGGCTCTGTTTGGTAAACCTAATTGAAAAGGTTGCTGAAACCTGAAAATATAGCTGAAAGCTGAAAAGCTAACTGAAACCTGTAAAGACAACTGATAAGGTAGATGAAAATTAGAGTTGATAAGCTGACTGATTATATAAAAAATGTTTGGTAACTAACGGAAAAGATAACTGATTTTGGTAAAATGACGTAAAAAGATATGATAATTATTTAATATTACATATTTAAGGGTAAGAAGCGAAAATCAAATCGAATCAGGTACCTGAAATCTCAAATGCTACTCTAGTTAGCATTTCATTTCACAAAGGTTATTTGGTTAAATAAACAATTTGCCAAACGCTTACAAAAAAATAAGGTACCTGAAATTTTGGTCAAATAAGCTACTTTGACCAGATAAAGTACCTGAAATGAATTACCAAACAAAGTCTTAGACTACTCCTACCAATTAGTTTTGATTTTAATTTTCTATTTTTCTTTGCTTTGATTGTGTAGTTTTGTTTGTCTTCCACATTATAGTTGTTTCTACTATTTAGTTAATAAGATTGTAACTAGTTTTTATACCCGTGTATTTGCATGGGCTTGAATTGGATTTCTCGCTTGTGTATACGTTATCAATTATTATTTTTATAATTAATATAGATATTTTTTATATTGCGGAAAAATGAATGTTAATCTACCTATAGCGACTTTATAGTCATTATATCCAAAATTTAGTATGCATTAGACTTTGTAGAACTTATAACCCTTTTCTTCCCAACATTTTAGAAACGGTATTGCTTTTTCACATACGTCATTTACAATGTTACCCTTGTCATTTGCTTCATCCTTTACCAAATCCATTTTTTCGGCCTACCCTAATCCCTTTTCACCCCTAAATCACCACCACCCACCTCCATTCACCACCATCGGTCACTCCACTCGCCGGAAAAACTTACTCCGGCCGACCCCACGCCTACCGACCACAGTCAGCCTATCTCTGCCATGCGCTCCCCTCCCCCTACGATTGTCGGCACCCCCCTCTCCCCTCCCCCGCAACCCCCTTCCCCCTGCTATTTCGACCACCACCTTTCCATTGACCCGACGACCCACCCTTCCACCTCCCTCCCATTGACCTGACAACCCTCCTTCCCCATCCCACCCGACAACAGTCCGCCACATAGTTATCCACAAAACCGTTTTCCAAAGAGCAAAAACAAAACGGATTGATGACGGTTCTTTGTTAGGCTGTTATCATATTACATATATCAACAACGGTTGGACAAAAACCATTTTAAAATAAATTGTTTAATTATTTGTGATTTTTCAATGTTTGTGATTTGACTTATGCATGCCCTGTAATTTTTACTTTTTCTGATTCAAAGTTGCAGTATTGATTGTTTGACCATATTTATAATACAAAATGATAACGGTTCTTTGGTAAGCCGTTATCGTATTACATATATCAACAACGGTTGGACCAAAGCCGTTTTAAAATAAATTGTTTAATTATTTGTGATTTTCTAGTGTTTGTGATTTGACTAATGCATGCCCTGTAATTTTTACTTTTTCAGATTCAAAGTTGCAATATTGATTATTTGACCGTATGTATAACACAAAATGATAACGGCTTTTTGTTAAGTTGTTATCATATTACCTATATCAACAACGGTTATTTTAAAGTCGTTGTCATACTTTACACCAATAAATAACGGTTTTTCATACAACCGTTGTAAACACAAATCCACTTTGAAAACTGAAAAGTTTGTGATTTTACCAATGCATGGCCTAATATTATTGGTTGTTTGACCATTATTCACCGCATGCATGCACAATTAATACAACTTTGAATGTAATGTATGGATGAAATTAAATTAATTAATTATAACTTTATACTATAAATAACATCACATTTGCAGTAATAATAAGAATCACTTTATTATTACCAACCTATATACTTCCCTTTATAAATAATATACATATACATACATATCTTAATTAAAATTTCATCGTCTTTATCATCCGCAATCGCACCTTCTCAGCAATCGGTAACCCGCTATATCAATTCGATTACGTGCATAATTCACAATCTCCCAGTCATACGCGATGCTGCTGGGAAGTCAGTTTATAAGAGCCTTACCCCGTTGAGGGACACCCTTATTGAGAATGGGTTTTCAAATGTTAGGGCAATCTACCCGGCTTGGATTTTGAGTCGTGAGTTTCTTGGATATGCTTTGATCGAGTTTCGAGGGGATGATCTTGACGATTTTCGTCAAGCAAAACAACTCGCTGCAAGGTATGCATCACGTGATCATCAAAGGATCTTTATGCGCACGACCTTAAGGATCGTTATGTACACGTTGGGCCTTACTTATGGATTTCCACTGCTGAGGACGCTCATCTGATGAGAAGGTTTTTTTTTGTAGAGTTCTATTAATGTACCGAAATCATGGGAAGACGAAGAGGTGCCTCATTTTGATCACCGTCTTGATTCCGATGTAGTAAGCTTGATTTATAATCAAGTTTATCCTCATTACCCACCTCCTAGTCAAACTCCTGTTAGGGTGTTTAATTAATTTACTTAGCAACCTGTTTGTTTTTGTGGTTTTATTTTTTATTGTGTTTCCTTTTTTTCCCTTGTTGTACTGTTTTTTTTTTTTGCCATTGTATGATATACTCGTTTTAATATATAGTTCTACTCTTTATTACATGCAAATGCTTATTAACATAGATTTTAAATAACTCGCGAACAGACAAATGAATGAAACAATAATAATGATTTAGGTTACATTAATTACAATAACATATAATATAATGACAACGGTAGTGCATAAGAATCGTGTTAGAATATAAACAACTCTAAAAATAAATGGAAATTGGAAGATATTAATAATATAATTACAACGGTTCTTGTAAGAACCGTGTTAGATTATGCAATTACTGAATAACATAGATTTTAAATAACCTTCTTTCTTTCTTTCTTTCTTTCTTTCTCTCTCTTATTACTCAAATTATGTCAAGTGGTAGCTCTTCTTATTCCTCTGTTTCAATAGGGACATGTAATTGCTTAGTTCCGGCAGCATTGCGGACTTCTTGGACTTTGCAAAATCCGGGAAGAAAGTTTCTTACTTGCAAATTCTATAATCCCGAGACTAAAATACGTGGATGCAATTACTTCAATTGGGTTGATGAACCAATGACTTAGTGGCAGAGGAAGGTTATAAACAGGTTAGTGAATGAGAAAAAGAGCATGGATATCGAGATTACTCGAGTGAGAAATATGCTACATCAACTTGTAGAGTCGAAGCGGAGAAATGACAGTGAAATATTGCAGACAAAAGAAGAATGCAATAAGTTAACTATGGATATCGTAAAACTCAAAAATAATGAGGCATGACTTAAGCTAATTGTCAAATTTCTTTTTCTAATTGTTATTTACCTAGTTTATTATGTATGGTGGTCGTCTGTACTCTTTTTGTATAAACTTGTAACCCTTTAAATTAATGGAAATAAGCAAGACTTTCTGAGAAACATATTGTAATTAGCTGACATATACCAAATGATGCTTTATTTCTTGGCGGTAAAATCAAACAAAATGAAATATAAAATACAACGGATATCCTAAACCGTTGTTCAGGACGTATATAGTTAAAACGGTTCAGGCCATTGTTATCTATATAAAAATGATGCTTTATTTCTTGGCGGGAAAATCAAATAAAATGAAAATTTTTAAGACAAAAGTTATTTTTAACCCGTTGTAGATAATACTAAGCAATTACGGTTTAAAACAAAACTGTTGTCTGTTTGGAAACAAAATATAACGATTTTTCTTATACCGTATTTATTACTTTCCATTAAACAAGGTCTTGCAAGTGTTGTATTATTCACACAAATATACTCTGAGCTTCCCCTTCCCCACATAATATCCTCAAACACTGAGCTTTCCCTCAACCACCAGCCTACCCCATCATCGTCGTAATCACCGTCGTCATCGTCATCGTCATTGCCGCCGCCAGATCAACTCGGATTCTTCTCTTTAAAGAAATAATAAATCCTCCTCTCTATATTTTTTTTTGTTATTATAAGTATGCATTGTTATTATTTGTTTATTAATTTCTGCTTTACATATGGTCGAAAAGCGGTAAAGACATGATGGAAATGCGTCAGGTGACGACTCAGGTGATGAGAATACTTTGCAACACACTGCGGGTCGAATGCGCCACAAAGTTTCCTTAGAAGCAATAAATTCAAAGATACCTAATCCTTTACAATGAGATAAAGATATGCGGTTGCCATATGGTGAGAACGTCGAGTATTTTACGAGTTGGATTGGTTGTTGTGTAAGACAGTATGTGCCTCTCGGTACGCCGCGTATCAGTGAACTGAGTAAAATACGGAATATCATGCTAATAAACAGAATAAAGGTATGTATATACAATAATAAATGTTTTAGCTGAAATTAAGTTACTACTTGATATGTGTATTAGCCGAAACACTTGTACCAACTATGCTCATCATACATGCAGTTAGCTTACGTTGTCCCCAAAAACTATGATAAGTACTTAAAAAAAAGACATGGGAAGCCCTCAGATCTTGGAAATTAAAGATTGCTGAGAACGACTTGTTCAACAAGGAAACCGGAGAGATGAACAAGAAACCACCAAAAAAGAAGTATCCGTATGTCAGTCAGGACAATTGGGATAGCTATATCGCTTATAGGCAGTCTGACAAGTTTAAGGTAACTTAATAATAATAAGTAAAGAAGTATACTTATTTTAGTGTTTGGTCATGCTCACGTTTCTTGATACAATTTATTTGATGAAGGTTATGAGTGAGAGGAACAAGGCGAACATTTCAAAGAAAAAGACCGTTATTTACGGCTCCCCAGGTGGTTATAGATTGATTAAGACGAAACTTGTAAGTACATAATTCTTATAGTATTAGACTATTAGGTGTTTTAGTCGGATGTTATATATGTTCATAGTAATCGTACATATTTTGAGAAGATATCAATGTGATGAATGAATTGTAGGCAAAGCTTGGAAAATTCAGTCATCACGACGCAGGTAGAAGGTCACACTCCTAAGAATGGAAAGACAAAAACTGAATATGATAAGGATATCAAAGAGAAAATTGTAATTTTGAATAAATATGTCACTCCTACCACTGGTGGTCGGAGTTATATAATTGTGAGTTGCTTAATGGTTTTATGTGTATGTAGAGGATATGTGAGAAGCAGGTACAGGAAAGAAAATGGAAGCCTGAAGGACGTGATGAGAGTCTTGCTAGGGCAATCGGCAAAGCAGATCATCCAGGTCGTGTGAGAGGGGTATCATCGCATGTTGGTATCACTAAATATTTTGGGAAAACTACTCGAAGATTGATGAGTGGTGATGATTCCAAGAAGGTAATCGTATAAATATTGTATTTGATTCAACGTAATTTATAACTATATATGATGACATTAATTTCTACTACACAGCTACAGAAAATGGCCAGATTGATGCTGAGAATGTTGGAAACTAGGGAAAGGCCATCAGAAGAAGAGTTGGATATGGTTCAAGAAGTCATAAAGGAAGCATATGAGGAGGAGGAGGAGGAGGAGGAGGAGGAGGAGGAGGAGGAGGAGGAGGAGGAGGAGGAAAAAGAGGTAATAATATTTATGTCTTGTATATAATGTGTTATATAATTTGGAAAATCAGTATGTGTTATATGGACAAGTGTTAATGTACAGAAGAAAGTCGAGGAGGACATGGCAAGGGAGAAGGAAATGGAAAAGGAGACTGAGATGGGAGCCGAGGATCGATATTAGGCAGTTGAAGAGAAGAGGAAGCCAGGAAGGTCATGATATAGGATGAGATTGAGGTAGTTAATGATCAGACGTTCTTCTCAACACCAAAAAAGGTAATGCCTGCTAGTTTATAATTATTCATATCATACACGTTTTTTTACTTATGAAATTTATTAAAGGTAATGAATGTATGTGTACTAAGTGATTAAAGCTGCCGTGAAGGGCGATAGCAAGGTGGTTGTCGTCTGTTTTATTTACAGGGGAAATAGAAAGTTGTTGTTGCCAGGGGATACGTATTTGGTTACGACCGGCTTCAACAAGTTAAAGTTCATGGTATACCCCTTCGTGACAAATGCAGGAAAGTAGAAGTGTCCCAATTATATAAAGACGAGTATGGGGAAGTAAAAGTACCATTTCTTAATGAGGAAGTCACTTATTTGAAATAAGTCCTAAGTTCTTATGTGCAATAGCCTGACAACCTCATCAATGTTGTCATACCCAAGGTACCTATATGCAGACAATAATTATTACTTGTTCTTTCAATATAGGGTAAATTGATAATCACTACCAACATAAGTCCACTTTTTCACAATCACTACCAACATAAAAAAAAAGTTTCATAATCAATACCACAAAACCACCTCCGATCTAAATACACTACCATTTTACACTTTCCGTTCAATTAATGAATAAAGAGACCAGTTTGCCCTTATTTTAACATAACTTTTAAACGCGTCAACTTCTCCCTCAACTTCAAATGGCGATCTCTCTCTCCTAATCCCCCAAATAATTCCATTCCCTTTCAATCCTTCAATCCTTCTTGCTTACCGAGTTCTTCGTCTTTTCCAGGTAAAATTCACTTCATCTATTTTAATTATACGTCTTTAATTTTTGTTATTGCATTTTCTTTTACCCTTTGTTGCCGTCCACCATCTTCTTCGATTATTACTGAGTTGTTTTTTATATTGATTTGTTGTTGATTATAATTTATGCTTTATGCATTTTTGCTGTTTATTACTCCCTCCCGGTCACTATATTGTTCCCATTTGATATGGGCACAATACTTAAGGAAACGTATTAAAATAGGAGTAAAAGAGTTGTGTGGGGTTGGTGATAGGAGAGAGTGATGAATTATTAGTAGTTAAATAAATAATTGTGGGGCCAAAACATAAAGGAAAGTAATAAAATAGGAGTAAAAGAGTTGTGTAGGGTTTGGTGATAGGAGAGATGAATGAATAAAATAAGAGTAAAAGTTGCTAAAAATAGAAAGGGGAACATTAGTTGAATAATCCGTTTCGGAAAAGAGGGAACATTATAGTGACTGGGAGGGAGTATAATTTAGCGTCTATAATTTATGCTTATTTTCTTTATTGTTATTGATTATCTATTGTTAACAATAGTTTTTTCTTATCAGTTTACCCTTTTTTCTTTTCGATTTTTATAGAATGACGGATGTGGCACCTTTTACAGTGGGCATTAGACTACACTTTGGGGGTGAATTTCAATATGCGAAACATAAAACTGAGTATGTTATTGGTCAGAGAAGGTTTATACCTGAGGTTTATTCAAATACATTGAGTTATAGGTTTCTATACGACATGGCTAAAAAGTTAATTGGCAAAGACATGATGCCTATACTGTATTATAGACAGTTTGGGAAGAATTTGACAAATGGTAGGGCAGTAATTGCTAAGGATGAGGATATGGTTAAGGTATTGAAGTCCATGGATAAATTAAATATGGTGAATTTGTATCTCAACACATTTGTGGTCCTAAAGAATATTACTTTAAGGACAAAAGATGCCTCCACTTCACATACTCCCCCTTTACCCCAAAAATCTATCCCAGATTCAAAAGCTCCATCAAAAATAAAGCCTGGTCTATCCACACCTGTAATAAAAAGTCCCATATTTCACTCTATTATTATAGGCAGCAATAGCATAACCATTGTTAACTGCTCTCATGAGTCTCCTATTTCCAATCTCAACTCTTGTACACCTACAAGAAAAAGTCCAAGAAATCACCCCATACCTGATGTATTCAATGATAACTTAGGAAAGGGTAAGGGAAAACTTATACTAAGAAGAAGGGCACAGAGTAATGAAGTGAGGCAGGAAGTGGTTAAAGAAACAGTTAAGAGGCAAGAAGTTGAGAAAGATAAGGGAAATGGGAAACAGGTGGAGAAAGGTAAGGGAAAAGAACAGGTAGTTAATAAAGATAAGGGGAAGGGGAAGCAAGTAGAGAAAGGTAAGGGAAAGAAGCAGGGATTGAAGAAAGGTAAAACAAAGAAAGTAGATAAGGTAAAGCAAAGAAAGTAGATCACGAATGGGAACATGAATTTGAAGTGAGTGATTTGAATTCTATTGATGATGAATTTGATATAGATTTCAACTTGGGAGAAGATGATTTGAGGACAGAAGACATATTCCTGGCTGTTGAAGAGGGGTCTCTAATTGATAAGGTTGACAAGTCTTTGTCAAATAGTAGGGTGGTTAGAGGTTTTGAGGACGTGGATCCAATTATTGTAGAAGAAGACTTTCTTGGTGATATGATGATGATGAACTAAGGAGTTTAGATGCATCTGAGGATGAAGATAAGCAGAAGTGGCCAATGTTCAACCCTGAGGTTGATTTAAAAAAAAAAAGTATCTTTGATGCAGGGTTTGAGGTTCCCTAACAAATATTCTTTGAAGAAGGCTCTTATTACAGACACAAGTGCATGTGTGAGTGGAACACAAAGACGTCAAACTTTGGTAAGTGCACTTGTAATTCTACTAGAAAGTGTACATATACTGTCTATGCAATTGCAATGGGCAGTACTAGTATATGGCGGATTAGGACAGTAGTTTTAAAGCATAAGTGTGTGATTAAGGGGGTGAATAAGAAGGTGAGTTCAAAGTATTTGGTTGAGAGATATATAGAGGATTGGAGGTTGGATCCTAACCTCAAGATTTGTTTGTGGAAAAAGACAGATAAAGAGAGATTTAGGTGTTGATGTGAAATATGGATTGTGTTGGTTAGCAAGAGCTAGGGCAAAACTCATTATTTATGGTGATTGTTCAGATCGGTATGGGAGGGTTTGGGATTATGTTTCAGCAGTAGGAAAATTCATACTAGTTTCAACTACTATTGTTGTTGTTGACAACATTGAAAGACCACCTCCATTTTTCTAAAGGATGTACATTTGTTTGAAACCAGTTAAAAAAGGATACTTAAATAGTTGTAGACCAATTATTGGTGTGGATGGCTGCCATTTGAAAGGGGCATATCCTGGTTTATGCTTAGTTGTTGTAGGGATGGATGGTAACAACAACATTTACCCAGTTGCATGGGCTGTTGTTAAAATTGAGAATGGGGAGACCTGGTGTTGGTTTTTGAGGTTGCTTATGGAAGATCTTGGCATGGAAGCAGGACTGGGCATCACAATAATGTCAGACAGACAAAAGGGAATAAGAGAAGCATTTAATGTTGTTACTCCTAAAGCTCACATCAGATTTTGTGTGAGACATATATGGGCCAACTTCAAAGTCCAATTCCCTGGCATACTTTTTAAAGAAGCCTTCTGGAAAGCAGCTAGGGTATCAAAAGAGGTAACTATTTAACTCTCTGATGCTTTATAATCTATGAATGTCACATGTAAATTGCTAACAACCTACTATTATTGACTCCATAGGAATAATTTAAGTTTGAAATGAATGGGATCAAATTTTTAAATGCAAGAGCCTACACCAATTTGAATGAAATAGGTGCCTCTCACTGGAGTAGACATGCATTCAACACAAGCTGCAAATCAAACATGTTAACAAACAACATGTGTGAGAGTTTCAACTCTGTCTTGAAGGAGGTTAGGGATAAACCAATATTAACAATGATGGATTGGATGAGAAGATATGTCATGAAAAAACATTATGAGAAAAGACAAGGTGTAAATGGTTATACTAGTAAGCTGATGCCCTATGTTGAGAAGTTTCTGAAGTGGGCTGTGGATGAGGCTAACTGTTGTGATGTATATGCATCTTCTGATGATTCTTTTGAGGTTGAGTATATAAGCAAACAATATATGGTGGATCTGCCATCACAAAATTGTAGTTGTGGTCATTGGCAGTTATGTGGGCTTCCGTGCCAACATGTAATTGCTTCCATCTACCATCAAAGGGCCACCTTTGAGGATTATGTTCATCAAGCATACACAAAAGACAAGTATTTAGTTGCATATGGAACTCCTATACCTCCAATGTCTGGAATATGTCAATGGGAAAGGGTGTGTCAGGTAGAACCATTACCTCCTCCATATAGGAAGTTGCCAGCATATCTAGCCTCAAAAAGAGAAGGAAAGAAGTTGGTGAGGGGACTAGTACGGAGTAAGCTAAAAGGCCAAGAATGCAAAGAACTTGTGGAACATGTGGAGAATAAGGCCATAATATGAAGACCTGTAAGAACACTCCAAAGGCTCCCCTGCAACAGCCAAGACCCACCTATGAGTGGACTAACAAATTAAGGGCCTTAGTTGACAAGAGGAAGGCAAAAAAGCAACATGATGCTGAGGTACTTCAGTTTATAGCATCTGGCAGCCAACATCAAGCAAGTCAACAATCAAGTCATGGAGGTAGCCAACCAAGTCAACAATCAACTCATGGAGGAAGCCAACCAATTCAACATCAGCCCCAGATTAGAGGAGGCAACAATGCTTTCAGTAGATTATGTAAGACTAAGAAGGGTAGGAGACAGTTAGGCTTTGATGGGAGTACAAGTAGGCAGTGAATGTAATTTCTGATCTTAATATCTTGTCTAATGTATGGACCTTTAATTTAGTATGCGGTCTGATGTATGGAGCTTTAATGAATGATGGATTGCATCCATTTTGGGATTATTATGAATTATGCAACTTTGAAATGTTAATCATAGAAAAACATTGTTTTCCATTGTTTTAACAATATTTGAGGACAACACATAGGAAATGGCAGAATATGTCTACATTTGAAAATGGCAAATGTACCTAGACTTGAGAATGGCAAAATATGCCAGGACTTGGAAATGGCAGATTATGCCTATACTTGAAAATGACATAATTTGCACTAACAACATACTACTAATAAACTAGAAATCAAATGACTTACACTAGCAACATGCTAGGTACTAAACTTAAGCAACAATAACACAACAATGGCTAAAGAAAGAACATAAACTGCCTTTGCCTTCATGTCGTGGCCCCTTGCTTCATAAACAGGGAAAACCATCTCTCTTTCAAGATCCATGATTTTCGTCTTAAGTAAAGCATTTCTCAGCCTTCAGTTTCTCATTGTTCTCCATTAAATGAGAATTTTCAGACTTCAATAAATTTTTCTCACTAATCAAAATCTGCTTGTCCAACATAACTTCATTAATAATATTTCTTTGCCACTCACTTTGATCACCATCTAACCATCTTCAGAAATCACAATGGCGAAATTTGCAGGTCATGAAACGTCTTCCTGGGTTGTCCCTAGTCCATGACTTGGTAATAGCAGGTGGAACACGGCAATGACACTTGTAGTTAGGTAGCCTATTATCACCTTCCATCATGTTTTTGCAACAAATAACAATGCTAAAATCAAATTAATAGAATATAATTAAATGAGTAAGCATAATAAATGTCAATGAAACTCAGATTTAGCAAGAAATAAAAAGAGAGATGAGAATGGGTAAGTGTAGTACAAGATAAAAAGAATTGTAGATAACAACAATTCATAAGATACAGAGAGATGAATACCTTAACCAGAAAAAATAAGCAGAGGGAAGGGAAGAGAGAAGAAGGGAACAAGAGTAGATGGGTTAGGTGGTTTAGAGATTTAGGAACAATGGAGGAGTAGAATAGGATAGAAGGAGATTTTAATTAACATGGGAGAGGTAGTTTAGGGATAAAAAAACATGACTTTTGGAGGGAAATTTAAAATTATCGTCTATAATGAGGTTTTCCGGCAAAATGGTAGTGTTTTTAGATCGGAGGTGGTTTTATGGTATTGATTATGAAACTTTGTTTTATGTTGGTAGTGATTGTGAAAAAGTGGACTTATGTTGTTAGTGATTATCAATTTACACTTAAATGTATTAGGGTACGAATATTAACATATCATAAGTACTTTAATCTTTACATTTGCAGAAGTTAAGCAAAGCCATGGCGGCAGCTAAATCAATTACTACTACGTTAACAGACAAAGTCACCGAAAGGACTACGTCTTCCCCAAAAACAAAACCACAGGACAAAAATATAAGCCAACTACTTTTGTTGCAGTCAAGCCTGCTTATGATTCTTATTATGAATCGTGTGCATATAAGAAAAAAAATGAAAACTACTTCGCTGAAGGCTTTGCACAACCTGGCTGTAAAGAAGTCACCTAGAAGGGATGTAGTCATGATTAACATTGAAGAGGAAATTATGGGCGCAACTGATATAGCTGTACTGGACCCGAAGCAACTGATTGAATTTGTCGACCTTGACAATTTAGATTTTGTTCACATTTTGATTTGGATGAAGTAAGTTTTATTAATAAAACTATTTAGTGATTTCCATTTACGAATAATGATGTTTGTTTAAATTATCAATACAATAACATTCTTCGTTCCATGTGGCATGATAGGTACCTGCCTAATCAGATCGCTAAGAGGAAGTTCCCAATTCACGCCTACGAATCCTTGAGTCCTAAGGCGTTCTCTGTGCACAGAATTTCATACTAAGAACAAATTAATAGTATCGCTCGTCGGTTGATGTGGACCAAAAAACTATGGCTTGCCTCCTACAATGAGAATATGTATGTATAGTACGTGATTATTGTAATGAATCACGATTCCATAAATTTATTATTAACATGCTTACATGCGTGTAAATGAACTAGTTAACAGTTCAATGTCCCAAATTGAATATGAAGCATTAGATGCTACTGACAATCCAAGTGGAATAAAAAACAGTGTACTGGATTGACTCTCGTGAAGGCAAACCCTCTTGCAATATAGTAATGATGATAACTGAGTAAGTTTACAACCTTCAATAATATCATTTGTTATTGTATGACTTGAGCCATATATATGCAAATAATAATGGCATGTGTGTATATTTATGAATTAGTGTTTTTGAAGAAAAAAGAAGATTATGTTCACTTGGGAAATATGAAAGCAACACTGATCTCAATTTTATCACGCCATTAGTAAGTATATTCTTAATAATTACTCGTATCATTTTATTTATGCTTATGCGAGAGGTTGGTTATCTAATTCAGCTGATTTGTGTGTGATTTATATAATAGTCTCCTAAAGCACCAGACGACAAACCATGCGCCTTTTATATTTATCAGTCCATGTGGGAGGTTATCAATGGAAGTTACTCTACCATTCCGATACGGGTTAGTGTGATTTAAAAACTATTTCAGATGTAAATTGAGTTCAATTCTGTATACTTCCATGTATTATATCTATTTTGATTATGTATATATTGAATTGTAGTTTTCACTAATACTCAACAAAGCCCCAGAATATTCGCCAGAGGACATCACCCAGTTGAGAAATATGTGGGCCAGTTATGTTGTTTCATTAGCGGAGTCTCAATAGTTTGCTCATGTTTTATGTACGTGTGTATATATAGAGCCATTGTGTATTGGCTTATTTTGTTTTTTTGAGACAGTTGTGTTTTGGCTTTTGATCATCTTGTTTGTACTGTTTTTAAACTGGGTTTAATTGATTATGGGATATAATATTTTGATGCAGGATTGAATTTTTGCACTGCACAGCTGCTAAAATGTTATTTTTCAGCAGCTGCTGGAAAAAAAAAAAAAAAAAAAAAAAAAAAAAAATAATAATAATAATAATAATAATAGTAAAGAGGATTCATAAAATGTGTAAAGACTTCCTACGGGGTATTGAAGATGGGCAAAGAAGGATGGTTTTTAAAAGTTGGGAGAGTTTATGTAGGCCTAGAAAGGAAGGAGGGGTTGATATAAAAGAGATTCTGAGTTGGAACAAAGCACATATGATGGGGTGGATAAAGAAGCTTGAATCTGCAGCTCCTAATATTTGGGTCCAATGGGTTAATGCTTATATTCTTAAAAGTGTTAGCTTTTGGAACTTCCATATTACTGCTGCTCACTCTTGGTTTTGGGGAAATATCATCACTTGCAGGGATCATCTCATCTCGTTCACTGGTGGTATTCAGCAAGCTAAGCAACTCTTGCTTACTCCTGAATATAAAGGCATGGTTTATGAAGGTTTGAGGAACAAATGGCCTGTTTTACCCTATCATAGGACTCTGGGTGACTCTCTTAACATCCCTAAGCATTCTTTTATTGGGCTTCTGGCTGCTGAGAATAGTCTGCCCACTGTGGATAATCTTTGCAAGAGAGGGATGGTGCTTGTCAACAGGTGTGCACTGTGTGAGAGTGCTGCTGAAACGGCTGCCCATCTCTTCTTTGACTGTCCCTTCTATACTGAGGTCTGGTCTCAGGTATCCAGTAGGCTGCAAGTGCCTTTTCAGGCTAGCTTATCTTAGACTCTCCGTTGGTACAAGCTGTATAACAGAGGGTCTGCCCTAGTAAAAAGGTAGCGGAGATGCTTTCTGCTGTGTGTTATCTATCTTATCTGGAGGGAACGCAATAGAAGGATCTTCAAGGGACTTGAATCCTCTCCTGCTGCTTTAATTTGGCAAATTTAGTATTTAGTTAACATTAGACTACAAACTTGTGTTAGCTTTTGATGGTTTTGTTTTGTTTTGGGTTTTCTTTAGGCGCTTGCTTTTTTATTTAGGTGGCCACACTGGCTCCCTTGTAGATTGATGGACTTTGGATCTGTATCCCTTGCTTATCTTTAATAAGAATAGATCCTAATCTTTCTGCTAAGGGTGTGGGAGCCCAGCTTGTTTCTCGGCTCCCCACCAATTTCATGTAAACTTTTATTTTTCATTTAATGAAAGCTGCGCGCATCCTTTTATAAAAAAAAAAGTAATAATAATAGTAATAATAATAATAATAATAATAATAATAATAATAATAATAATAATAATAATAATAATAATAATAATAATAATAATAATAATAATAATAATAATAATAATAATAATAATAATAATAATAATAATAAATAGTAGTAATAATAATAATAATTTCTTATAAACTTTTAATTGATTAAGGGAGTGGGGGCCCAGATTGTATCTCGGCTCCCCACTAATTTCTTGTAAACTTTTGATTGATTAATAAAAGTTTGCGGTTTTTATAAAAATAAATAAATAAATAAATAAATAAATAATAATAATGAGATACTCTAAATCCAAACTGATAAGAAAACCGAAATTCAATGAGAAACGAAATCAAATCCTCGAAAAACAGATGATTTTCGATGACTTCTCAAAAAAAAATTGAAAGAAAACATCATACCCGATTGAGAACTGTCGACTAAAGCAAAGGCGGGCACACAAGGGGTCTTGGGTAGTGATGGTCGACGGTAGTGGGAGTAGACGGAGTTGACGATGGTCGGCGGGGAAGTGATGATGGAGAAGCCAATTAATAATATATGCCATTATGGTTTAGAAGATGAAGAAGTAATGCAACTAATTATGTGAATTCAAAAGGGTTTTTAATTATTCTTAATGTCAGTGGTAATTGCGACCACCACACCCATCTAAAACGACGGTTTTTTATTAAAAAAAATGTCACTTAACATTGTTTTAGCATCGTTAATAACGCCGGTTGTTAATACAACCGCCACAATTGACTTATGGTGGCGTTTTTAATTTGAAACCGCCATAAATAAGTTCTATTATCACGTCGATTCTTAATTAAACTGCCACAATAGACCTCCTATAACATTGAAATTTGTTCTCGCCAAATTTTTTTGGGTTTTTTGGGGCGTTTATTTTGGAACCGCCACGATAAGGGCGTTGCGATAGGGGTTTTTTCTACTAGTATAATCACACCACCCTTCCGGATTTGACACCCTACTTCCCTACTACTTCCTCCATTTTCATATGATGTACCCATTTTATTAAAATACTCCACTCATATATTCAACAAATGGTTACATCATATAAAAACGGAGGAAGTAAATAATTTGGTTGTACGGTTAATTTGTTTGATAAGCTTAGGCGACAAAAGCTTCATCGTTAATAAAATGGTCAAATATCACAAAAAGGTTAAGTGTATATTAGTCATAAATTTGTATCATTTAAATGTTAAATGATCAAACTAATATTTAATAATATAAGATAATTAAATATATGACTTATAAGTATTTGTAAGATAAATGTCAAAATTCGAAATAGGACTCAAATCCAACCCATAAAATCGGTTTACATAAATGTGATGTTCACATGATTTTGCAAAATTTTTGGCCAAATTTTTGTGATGTAATTATGGTGACATCATCCATGCTTTAGCCTACATAAACCTCACTTGATTTTTTTTTCAAGTGTGTTAAAAAGGGCCAAAATTGCTCTAAAACAAGAGTTTTGGCATTGACATACAAGTGATAAAGGTAATTATTTCTTCATCTTTTCTACTTCAAAAATTGATCAAAATCAATCAAATATAATTCACAAATAATAATATTCATCAAGTATTACTAGTGTAGTAATACTTAAATATTATTCAAGGTTTTTTTTTTACTATTCTCTAGTTATAATATTAGGAAGTTTGGGGTGATATCGTGGGTGCAACCAAAGGAGGTACTCTACTTTGTGTACTAGAAGGAGGATCATCCAAGCTTTGTAGTATTCCATAATATCAACAATTGTTATGGATATTATTGCCATTTAATCCAATGTGAGAAATTTCTTCTCCTATCTTGTTTTACTTACTTTATTTTTGCATGCATGTTGTTTTAGACCACATTATATTAAGTTAATGTAATTTAACTAATAATTAGAGGAGTCTAATTAGGGTCTAATACTATCAATTTTATGAAATATACAAATTATGGAATATTGTATCTTTGGAAATAATCCTGATTTATTTTTCTTAATTTCCAAAACATAACCTAGTTATATTAGTATAATGAAATTCTATAGATTTATCTACTTACTTTGAAATCCCTTAGTTTATGGGTTATATATATATATATATATATATATATATATATATATATATATATATATATATATATATATATATAGATTCGGGATCCTATGAGAACCGCTAATATAATGAGAACCTTGAGAACTAGTCACAGCCGTCTGAGATTAAGTCAACAAAACTTAACCCCCCGAACCTTGTTGCCCCGTCATTTTACAAATTTCCCAATCTCACTCCTCTTTTTTCTAACACCGATATCATTCTCTTTCTCTCCTTTCGATCTTCACAATTGAACTCATTCATCAAAATTCGACAGCCAACAATTTCGCTCCTCATAATCGCTTCAATCGCCATAACCGAGTCTTATTCATGCAAATTCAGGTAATATTTTTATCAAATTAATAACAATTTTAGTCCATTTTTTTCCCTAATTTGTCCATGCTTGTAATTATTTCGGATATATTGTGCGCTTAACCCTAATTTGTAGTAGTTTCTTTAATTTAAGCTAATTGAATTGATTGTTACTTTATAAAATCCAGTATATGGGGGTTTTTACTAATTTCTTGCTATAATGTTGTGTGGGTGCCAAAGAATCAAGACAGGCTTCGTTTTTTAGTATAACTACCTTGAAGATGAGTTTGATTGTATAAATGTACGGTCACGGTATTTAATACTGATTTTAGACTTAATGTCAAAATATGTTCTCGTAATAAATGTGTCTGGTACCGTCTCAAATCCCATTGCTGTAGACTTCAGAACCTTGAATATTTGATCACAAGATGTTTTTTCTGCTTATATTTAATAGCACCAGCATCAGTGTTTCTGATAACCAGGTATAAAATGTTGTGGAAGTACTTAATGTATGTTTGCTTTAGTTTGTTCAGTCAAAAGAATTGAACCCTCTTATTTGTTCTTAAGTTGTATCAATTGGGATATGATCCTGTTTTGATCAGGTAAATTCCGAATATTCAATCATGTTCGACTGTTTGTTGAGCTTATTAGTGACAACTATTTGAATGTTGCAGGGACTGAAGCATTATTTGCTTATGTTAGACACTTTTCTGTAAGGTCTATCCAAATAAGTATGTTCTCAGTCGTATACCCTGCGCTTATGCTAACTTACTTCGGACAAGTGTTTTTCCTCTGGTTGCGACAAGATGACGTCGCCCATACTTTTTACAAGGCTATACCAGGTTGATACTAGCTAGATACTGTTGTCTTGTTTACTATCTGCTCAAAATGCATTTTTGTGGTTTACTCCATGCTCAATCGACTCTTGTTTCGACAGGTCCATTGTACCGGCCGATGTTTGTGATAGTAGTTCTCGCAACAATTATAGCGAGCCAAGCTATGATTTCTGGTACTTTCTCCATCATTCAACAGCCACTGGCACTCGGATGCTTCCCTCGGGTCAGTATCGTCCACACTTTAGTCAAATTTAAAGGCCATGTTTATATCCCGGAAGTGAACCAAGTCATCATGATTGCTAGTGTTCTCGTCAGTCTGGCTTTTAGAACTACAGAAAAGAAGGGAAAAGCATACTGTAAGCTCCTTGATTTCGCTTCACAAGCAGGATTTTTTCAGCCATAAAAAAGGCCCAACTGCAATTTCAATGCAACCGGTTTTGATTGCTGGTCACGGGTCAGATGTTCTTCCAAATCAATTTGATGAATCAATTTGATAGGATTGCTAGTTTATATGATTAGGCGACACGGGCCACCTAGTCCAACCCCGAACCCTTTCCCGTCCTAAAAGAATGGCAAAAAGTTTGGGTGCAATAGCCTTATCAGTGTATGAAGTAGCCTTGTAGATGCATGAAAAAGCAATATACGTGCATCAAATAACCTTGTACATGCATGAAATAAGGATGAAATAAGCAATATATGTTCATTTTACAACTTTGGCTTTATTTAATCACAATTATCTCCAAATTTACAATTAACTGGATTCCCCCTTGTATGATCCATTCCCCTTGGAAAAGGTTCACTCTGCCCTCTAAGGTGACTTTTGGTCTTGAGGCGTTCGAATGACTTTTCAGTAAAAGGGTTTAGGGTAGGATTAGGCTAATCCTACCCTAATCCAACCCTAA
Source organism: Silene latifolia (assembly GCF_048544455.1). NCBI lineage: Eukaryota > Viridiplantae > Streptophyta > Magnoliopsida > Caryophyllales > Caryophyllaceae > Silene > Silene latifolia. The sequence goes on from NC_133535.1 coordinate 17,392,777, forward strand.
ACCTTTTCCCTTCCTAAAAGAATGGCAAGAATTTTGAGTGCAATAGCCTTATCAATGCATGCATGAAATAGCCTTGTAGATGCATGAAAAGACAATATATGTGCATTAAACAACCGTGTAAATGCATGAAATACGGTTCTATGTGCATGAAATAAGTGTTAAGTGTGCATAAAATAAGGTTCTATGTGCATGAAATAAGGTTCTATGTGCATTAAAAAGTTCTTCAGTTGCATTAGTTGGTTATATTATGATATTAATTATTGTTGGTTAAGGACGCGTTAATTTTATATGGGCATGAAATAAGATTATATGTGCATGAAATAAGGTTCTATGTGCATGAAATAAGGTTCTATGTGTATGAAATAAGGGAAATGATTGCGGAGGAGATTTAATGTATTTACCGGCCATTTTATATAACTATAAGGCATTTTAGTGCATCTATTATATATCTTACTAATATGAAACATTTCGGTGTACATATATCAGTTATTTCATACTTCTATTTGTTTAGCATAGTTTAAAGGCTATTAGCTCAATGGTAGAGCAATGTGCAAATTTTGCACAAAGGTATGGGTTCGAGTCCCATATAGCCTATTAAATCGCAAAATCTCATGATAGGAACGTGTCATGAACTCATGATGCGGGCAATATAATACAACTATGATTAAGGAAGCCATAATTATATTCGGGCAATGACGTGCAGACCATGATCAGACTCAAGCAAGAAGCAACAAAAAGAATGATGAGCGAGTGTAATAGCTTAATTAGCTTCGCAGCGATCAGAAGTTCAAGACAAGCATACAAGCATTTAACGGACTAGCATATGTACCAAAACTATTATTATACATGCCATACTTGAAATAGGATTACCAATTACATACGAGAATGGTGTATTCATAGCCAATATGGGAGTCGAACCCATATTTTGTGCATAGCACAATGCTCTCCCATTTGAGCTAATTGGCTTTCGAATAAGTAAAATGTATATATTCGTAATGTTTAAACGGTAATGACTATATCAAAGATATTATAAACGGTAATGTAGCTTCTACACAAAACAATATACCGACAAGTACCACATATTAACTTCATCAATCAGAGCTTGCAATTATAGCAACCATTGATTACAGTGGCTGGTAGTTAAATTGCCGCCACCAAGAGTCCAAGATACACTATAGGTCTTGAATAAAAACAAGGTAGAAATTTAGCACCTGGCATAAGGGTTCAATTCTAGCAGTGTGTAAAGAGTCGCACAAGAAAGGTCAAAACAAAATATATAGCAGGATGCAGGAGATGGAAAAGAGGCATATTTTAGCCGGAAAACATATAGTTCATACATAAGATGATTCCAGTAATCATGATGTCCTAAAGAACATGTCAGAAGCTCAAGGTTTTCAAGGGGGGGATGCACTGCTGCTCGTGCTTCGGCTACTGCTCCTGCTTCGTCCTTTAAAGATCCTGCAACATATTCGAATTCATCAGTTTTATTGGAAAATTTCAATACCGGAAAACTGAAAATCAATTTGTACATATATTGTAAACACCTCACAACATGTCCTTTAATTCGTAACCTTGAAAGTTGCTACTACAATTACCTCTATTATCTAAAGTCTAAACATCAGTATATAGTAGGAATCGATACGCGTTTGATTAGCTTACAACTGATAACTAGAGTTTCAGTCTCAAATTAAGGATACATAAACCTTCAAAAGAAGGGCACAAGTTAACCCTCGATTAAAACTTCAGTGAAAATTTGACATTATGGAGAAGACCATCAAACAAGCAATAAAACTACTTAAGCTAAACAAAGGATCAAACTACTTAACGTAGGTGGTAGTTCTAACAACATCCACTGTTGTAGTAACTCATAAGATGGCAATCAATCCCATGGGCTAGCTAATGTATCATAAGAGAATACTGAAGCTAATCCACAGTACATAGGAATAAGGTTTTGTCCAACAAGGTATTCTGTCAGGTTGAAAGAGAATTAAGACGATATCATTAACGCACGGGCAATGGTAGAGTGTCATCAGGTGGTTCAATCTCGCAGCTATATCGAGGAGATAAGACCAAATATACACAATTGGTCTTGTTTAGGACCTTGTACGACTGTGTATGACACCTATATTTTGAGATTGTTGTATTATCGTACATGACATATAACTACCTAAGAGATTATTTATATTCCGGAATCAGGATGGTTTCATATCGGAAAACTCTCATTTAAATTTTAATATAGACCAGTTCCCTCATTTTAAGGTTTAATTTCTAAGGCCGGAGTCGGGTACGCATCATTTCGAGCAAATAAAGACAGCAAATTAGCTAAAATTGTGAAACTCAAAACCATTTGTCGGATTTCATATTAGTTGCTTCAAATTACAGGATACTTTCATTATAAAAGAAGAACACCCAACTATCTAATTCATTCACAGAAAACAAAAACATAGCAAAACATTTCTAATACGAGTATCAACAATGAACAAAAAAGTTGTGCTTAGTCCAATCCATTCTCGTTCTCGTCCTAAATTGGACTCGTCCGAGCTACAGCCGCAGCAGTTCGGGAATCCCAATGTCGTATGAAGGGTTTTCAGGCATGTTTGTGTTTGGGAAATCTCTGTTTGAATAACAATTTCTAATCTCCAAATCACATATTGCAGGAGGAAACCAAGGTAGAAAATTTCTTCACAATAGCCAGTTCTAAGTTCAGGATACGATATAAGACTAGAATTCAGTCATAACACCAGAATTCGACAACCATAAGAGGAGGACGATGATTATCGTCATCTAAATTGATGAATATAAAAGCTAATTATCATCAACGAAAATGAAATACAAATTAAATTGATGAATATAAACCCTAATTCGACTAATTTAATTGATGAATCGAAAATTAAAAAGGCATAAAAATATAAACCCTAATTTCACTAATATAAAAATCAATTTCAAGTTCTTACCTCGACGAATCCAAGTACAGCTTCCATTGATGAAGAAAGCATGACGAAGATTAATCCACAAAGTCTGGAATGTGATCGAAGAGAGAAAGGGAAATATTCATAGCTACGCGAAGTCGGAAATTGATGTACTGTTGAGAGAGAAAGAGAGAAGAAATAATGGGAATGAAAAATCAAAAATCAAAAATGACGGGTTTTGGGTTTGTTGGTGGGAATTGGCTGATCTATCGGTTGTAAATTAAGTGGTTCTCATGGTTCTCATTATACTAGTGGTTCTCACCGGATCTTGACCCTATATATATATATATATATATATATATATATATATATATATATATATATATATATATATAGTAATAAGATCAAGTAAGTCCATGTCTTACATTTGAGTCCATAAGTTCTCTTTAGAGCCATTGGATGAGGAAGATGGAGGGTTGAGACTGAAAGCAAAAAGGAGGGGATTAAAGCTCATTAAACCCACTCTCTCACTACCTATACTAATTAATCACTAACTCTTCCTAATTAACTACTAATTTAATATATATACTTTTCCAAACACCACTTCTCTCTCATATCTCATAATTTCACTCATTTTTTATCTCTCAAAAACCTCTCCTCTCTAAAAAACCAAACAAATTCAAAAACAAAAAAATCAAAAAATTTCCCCCATTTTCTCTCCAACCCAACCCACCGGCTACCACCACCTCCCCACCCCGCTGCCACTGTTTCCCTTCCCACCACCACCGCATACCCACACCCACCACCCCCACCCCAACCCGCCCGACCACCTTGCCACCACCCATCCTACCACCCACCAACCACACAACCCACGACCCACTTATCTCTCTTCTCACACCGCCACGACCAACCCCGACCAACCTCACCTCCCTTCTCCATCGACTACCAGCCACCCACCACCGGTCTCCACGCCTTCCCCCACCTCCTCACCACTACAACACCACGACCCGCCAGCCTCCACGCCTTCCCCCACCTCCTCTTTTCCGACCACCATCAGCTCCTCCACACGTCACAACCAAACGCCTCACCGCCATTTTTCTTTGTTTTTTTCTCCAGATCTGGAAGTGTTGCGTTTTTTTTTTCTTTTTTTCTTTTTTTCTTTTTTTATGTTTTGGTAGTGGTGATGTTAAATGATGGTGGTGTTTTGTTTTATTTTTTTATCATTTTTCTTTGTTTTTTTCTCCAGATCTGGAGGTGTTGTGTTTTTTTTCTTTTTTTTTTTTTTTTAGTTTTGGTGGTGGTGATGTTAAATGATGGTGGTGTTTTGTTTTGTTTTTCTTTTTTTCTTATGTTTTTTTTTCTGTTTTTTGTTTTGGTTTTAGTTTTTAAATTTTTTTTTTGTAAATTTTGTCTTGAATCACCCACTGTTATTGTTTGTTGGTGGTTATTTATTTCCAAATTTTATTTATTTCATATTTCGTTTTTGCCTTTGTTTTTTTTTCACTTTTAATTTAAGTTTTGGGTTTTTTTTTCTTGTTAGATTTGGTCTCGCGGTTTGATGTTTCAGATCTGGTATTTTAGATATAGGTTTTGAAAATTACACTTTTTGTTGTTAGAATTACACTTTTTTCTGTTAGAATTACACTTTTTTCTGTTAAAATTACACTTTTCTCCATTAAAATTACACTTTTTTCTGTTAAAATTATACTTTTTTTTGATAGAATAACACTTTTTTCGGCTAAAATTACACTTTTTGTTGTTAGAATTACACTTTTTTCTGTTTAGAATTACACTTTTTTCTGTTAAAATTACACTTTTCTTCATTAAAATTACACTTTTTTCCGTTAAAATTACACTTTTTTCTGCTAGAATAACACTTTTTCGGCTAAAATTACACTTTTTGTTGTTAGAATTACACTTTTTTCCTGTTAAAATTACACTTTTTTCTGTTAAAATTATACTTTTTTCTGCTAGAATAACACTTTTTCTGCTAAAATTACACTTTTTGTCGTTGTTACAATTACATTTTTTTCTGTTAAAATTACACTTTTATCCGCTAAAATTACACTTTTTTCTGTTAAAATTATACTTTTTTCTGCTAGAATAACACTTTTTTCGGCTAAAATTACACTTTTTCTGCTAGAATTACACTTACTACTATTGGACTAATGTTACACTCTCCATGGACTTGGTCATATTCTCATATTCTCATTGGACTAATGTTACACTCTCAATGGACTAAAATTACATTCTCAGTGGACTGAAATTATACTTTTCTAGACTAAAATTACACTTTTCTGGACTAAAATTACATTCTCCTTGACTAAAAATAACAATCTCATTGGACTGAAATTACACTTACCTGGACTAAAATAACACTTTTTGTCATTAAAATAACACTCGTAAAATGCTAAATTACAATAACTTGTGATAAAATGACAAAAATTCAAAATATTATTCGTTAAAATCACTCGGAAAAGATTGAAGTTAAACTTGTAAAACGCTAAATTCTCGAAAATATTCCTTAAAATTACACATTTTGTTGTTAGAATTACACTCGTAAAATCCTAAAATGTCGAAAACTTGTCTCGAAAAAAAAACGAAAAAAACCGAAACAGAAAAAATGTTAACAAAATTTTCATAAACTTTGAAGTATAAGACAAAATATGGTGTTAATTGTGTATGATAATGAATTAGTGAATGTATTATTAAAACTAGAGAGAGAAGTGAATTAATTAGTGTTAAGTGTGTTTTTTGCTTTCAATCTCAACCTTCCACCATGCATGATCCAATGGTTGTGGGAGGGACTTATGGACTCAAAAAATATAAGGGACTTAGGAGAACTTGACACTATATATATATATATATATATTTTGACATATAGTTATATTATCTCATATTCTACTCAAACTTAGTAGTTTAACAATAAGTTATTTATTTTTTAAATTCCAAGCCGAATTTTTAAATAACGAACATACATCAGTAGTATACTTATTATATAAGAGACTTTAAATGTAAAGTTACGTTAAATGTTAACTTTTCAAGTTTAACATTTTTTAGGTAAGAGAAAGAACGATAAAATGGTCAATATTAATAGAATCTCTTACTTATTATAATGATATAATTAATTAAATTTTTCATTTGAAAAGAGAGAAATATTCGTATAAATAAAACAATACTCCGTGTATGTAATTTATATGATAATGATTTCAAATTATCACTAAACTAATTCAATGTTAATTATCAACAAAGTGTTTTCCACCATATACATCCCATGTATTTTAATCATATGCACAAATGATTAAATGTAAACATTTAACCCTTATAATTTTTTTTTCATTATAATTAAGACCTTTGCAACTAGGGATGACAACGGGTCGGGTCCACTAATACCTAGACCTGGACCCAGACATGTGACCCCTACCTTGAACCCATACCCGACCCATACCCGAAAGGGTCTAAAATACCCATATCTCTACCAATACCCATTAGTCCGGGTCTTCACAAACTCATATTTTTTTTTTCACAAACTCAATTACACCTTGAAAGCTTATAAGGCTTTCAACATCCATTTGATTTGTCAAGTTAAAAAAAAAAAATTAGGCCACAGCGATCCTCAATTATACAAGGCATATGAATTATAAAAGGAATAATCAATACTAACCTATTCAAGGAGGAAGAGACAAAATAAATCCTAAATGCGAGGATGAGCAAGAGTTACTTTATTAAAATTGTTAAGGAATAGAATGAGATAGAAGGAGAATGCCATTGGTTGTTGGTCGTCGGTCACCGGTTTCTGGCTGTCATCGTTGTTGGGAGTGGTTAGGAAATCCCCCTTGCTACTAAGAGAATAAAAATTATCTTAGTTTTCTCTCCAAAATACATATGGCTGAATAAGGTAATAAGTAAAACTTTCTTTCATTATGTTCTAAAAAAAAAAATTATTTCATTACATTAATATCTTTTCAATAAATATATTCTTATAATAAAACTCTAATCTTTTAATTAAATTCATAACTATTATTTTTCATTAAAATAAAATAAAATAGGTTTTAAGCTATTAAACTCTAATCTTTTAATTAAATTCATGATTATGATTTTTCATTAAAAAAAAAAATATTAAACTATAGACTATAAGTTGCTAAATTTTTCTATAATGCAATAAGTATTACTGTAGAAAATAATTCGACACATACTTACTAATAACTCCATGACATAAAAACAAATTCATTACAAAAATCACAACTTAACTTAATTCTCTTTGATTAGTTATTCATTTTAATTTTTTTTTTGTTTCATATAAAAAAAATAATAGACTAAAAAAATTAGAAACTCTATATACTGCGCATGTATGTGCGGGATTTGCACTAGTTAGAGTTAATTGTAAAAGGGGATGTAGAAGGAAAATAAAAGGACGATGATAATCCTCTATATACTAATAATTATAATAATTTATTTCATGAAACTATTATCTTTTCTTTAAAATTAATCTTTTCATCAAATTACATTTTTTTCACTAAACTCAAAACTATAATCTTTTAATTAAAATATTAAAAAAATTGTATAAAACTATGAATTACTAAATATTTTATTGATGTTATTATTTGAAAATGATTTGACTCACATTACGTATAAAACCAAATTATGAACCGTTTTAATTATTTTCGAGACAAAAAATTGAGAGAATTTATAAATTGGAATCATTAGCATTGCAGTATAAAACAATATTCTTTAAAAGATACATTTCAACATGGTACTCAATTCTCTTAATTAATTTTCAGTTTCAACTTTTTATTTCTGAAAACAAAATGCAATGACGAGAAAAAATGAATAATTAATGACACACCACTATCATATAAATAATTTAGTAGAAATAAAAAACTCTATATACCGTGGAATATTCCACAGGGTCTAAACCAGTGATAATAATAATAATAATAATAATAATAATAGTGTGTGCGTGCGCGCCCTGTGTGGCTTAGTAGTTAATGTGGATGTGTAGTTACTAGTTACTCATTAGTCCTTACTGGGTATATGTTTGATTATGTTTATATGTTTTTTTCTTTTTATTAAAAAAAATTAACGGGTTCAAGTGTAGGGTCTGGGTCTCATCAGTCAGACCCAGACTCATACCCGCAATTTTTATGTAGGACCTATGCCGGTTGAGTCTCAAAAATTTAGACTCAAACCCGACCGATTAGGGTCCGGCCCACAGGGTATGGGTCGGGTTTTAAACCCACTGCTAGTTGCAACGCACGAGCTTTCAACCTAATATTTTAAATAAGACAAAAGTGAAATGCATAACGAATAACATGATAATTGTCATATCTATATAAGTGGTCGTGGTCATTATTTAACTCATTTTAATCTTAAAACAGATATATCCGTGTTAAGAGAGACTAGTTGATAGATTATACTCCCTCTCATCCACACCAAACTCCCCATCTGCGACTTTTCACGGTTTACGAGATGACACTTTGACCATGATTTTCTTCATTTGTAAGTAATGTTTTTGTGACGAAACTGTAATTGACTGATACCTCTAGTTATTGCACACGTAAATTTTATATATAAAATTTTAAAATTTGTCTAAATATTTACTCGTATTAGAGAATATTAGATTAGAATAATAGTGTAGAATATTAGGAAAATATATTATCGATAGAAATATTCTTTGGAGTATTGCTCAAGGCACTACTATATAATTGTAATCAGATTAGCAATATTAATTTAGTCATTCAGTTATCTTCTTTCTATATCGTAATTTGTAACATGGTATCAGCCTAAAATCGATCCTCTCAAAAATCTTTCCCCCTGCAACAACCCCATATTTAATCCACCGGCCAGAGTTGGGGGTCTTATATCATGTCCGGCGGGTATTAATATACGTTGGATATGTTTTTGTCTTATTAGGAAATAATAAACGTGGGTTTAGTCCCTCCCTGCCAATCTCTCGTACCATTCACACCACCATTCCTGTATTCCCAAACTAGCCTCCCTTTTGAACAACCAACCACCGCCTCCATCACATCTTCCAACCAACCAAGACCTACCCCCTATATTATTAAATTAGGAATAAATATGTCTTTACCCTCCTCCGATCCGTTATTCAAGTTGTGTTGCCGCCTCCGTGTTGCCGAGTTAATGTCGTCCACGCCAATAACGCCATCATACTTGTCGTTGTCCATAATTGCTAAAACGATCCTATCTACGCCGATGCCTCACCTAAACCACTGTCACGTTCGTCATCGGCTTCTCCAAGTCCGCCTCGGGTTTGCCCAATAACCATCGTCCATCGCTACCTAACGGGCCGGTTGGTATGACTTCGTCGTCGGCCGTTTACTTTAGTCCGATTTGGACGTGTGCCATTGTTTTAGTTTAGTTTGATTATGTTTTTATTTTAATTTAATTGGACTGTTGAGTTTGCTTCGGCCCTCATAGTTTCGGTGTTTCATGAGTTTGCTTCGGCCCTCGTGCACCATTTGTTTTCTTTAATATTGTCGGTGTTTCACGAGTTTGGTTTGGCTCTCGTGCACCATTTGTTTTCTTTAATATTGTCGGTGTTTCACGAGTTTGCTTCGGCCCCCGTGCACCTTGACGTTTTAGTTGTGTCTCACGAGTTGTTTCGACTCTCGTGCACATTTAGTTTTATTTGTGTTCTTAATGTGGCTCTTCTAAGGTGGCATGATCAAGACAAGCACAAGACACTACATCCGGTTTAAGTGTCGACAACAATAACTCGACTTATCTACCACGACATCATCAACTATATGTTTTAGTCAAGTCAAAGTGTTCGTTTCCTACCACTTTGACTGAGGGTGTATTAGAGAATATTAGATTAGAATAATAGATAGGGTAGAATATTAGGAAAAAATATTATCGATAGATAAGATATTTCCTTTAGAAATATTCTTTGGAGTATTCCTCGAGGTAGTGTACTATATAATTGTTATCACTTTATCAATATTGGATAAGAAAACAAAAAAGGAAAGAAATAAATGTATTTATTGTAAAGAAAAGTAAAAGTAATCACTACTACAGATACAGGCTATAACAACGGGTAAAAACCGTTGTTAAAACAAAAAGTGGACGTTGTTAAAGCGGCCGTTGTAAAAGGTATTTACAACGGTTAGGTTATTTACTAAAACCGTTGTGGAAATTATTCACAACGGTTAAAAGCCGTTGTTGTTGCGAGTAAGTCGTTGTGGAAAGTTTGACAAAATTTTGGTGGGAAAGATATAACAACGGTTACAATATAAAAAACCGTTGTTGTATCTTTCCCTCCAAAATTGTAAAGACTTTTAACAACGGGTATACGGAACATAACCGTTGTTGAAATTGTTAGTAACAACGGTTCTTCTTTTAAAACCTGTTGTTGAATATTATGCGCGGGTATTTGTGAAAGGTATTTACAACGGTTCTTCTTTTAAAACCTGTTGTTGAATATTATGCGCGGGTATTTGTGAAAGGTATTTACAACGGTTTTTGTTTTAATAACCGTGTTTATTACATTTTCGTAATTTTTTTTAAAATTAAATTTGTTTCATGCCATTCAAAATCCTGCATATATCAGCAGCAGCAGCATATATCTTAACTGGGTTCATCAGAACTCAATAGATACAATTCAACCACAACAGCAGCATCATACTTACAATTTGTTTCACTTTCAGATTAATTCATACTAACAATTTGATCACTTTACATGAACAAAGATTCCTAAAACTGTGCATCCCCCTAGCTCTATCTACAAAGATCATTCCCTAACTTCAACAAAAAATTTACTAAGCTGATCTAAGCTCTAAGTATCATGCATTTAGTCTTCATTGCAATGTTCTAAGACGTATTTGCCCAACAAGTCCCTTACCTCGTCTATTTGGTGCCCTTTGTACTGAGGTACTTGTGGCGCGTTGATTACATACTGCGGAGAAAACAAAGACAAGACATTATTGATTGACAACAGCATTAGTGTTGTTCATTAGTGTAACAACATACATCATTCAGCATAGCAACATCATGGGATAGCAACAAGCAAGACAACATCAGCTCTAATTTAAAAAAAGTAATAAACACATTATTAAATTACTAACCTTTTCTGGAATAAGGATATATCTTCACATAATAACCTCCAACATGAACCGACAAACGTAGTATCCACATTGTATGATATCCGGCTGGCGAGGGACCTATTATTACATAAAAAACGAAGAGACGAGAAGGCCCACATCAGAATCTTGCACTTTAGGTATTGTATTTGCGCACGTATTATTATTAAAGACAGATTTTTGCACTTAAGGTATTGTATTTGAGCACGTACCCCTGTTATCGTAATAAAAGTAGGGCCATCATCATAATCTTTCATGGGTTGATCCTCGTTAGCTCTTTTCTTCTCAAAGGCCATTTTTTTATAAAAAAAAGGAGGCAGAAACTCATATTTTTGGGGCAAAAATGAGCTTTTTGCTATAAATAAAAATTGAAACTTAATGTTATTATAAATAAATCAGTATTATAAACTTACTTAATAATCAAGCCCTTAAAGGTCTCGATTGGTTCTCTATGCAAAGAGTCCAACCAAAAAACTTTCTTCTTGGTCGGCATGATGGCTGCTAGCACCCAATGACTCCTACATCAAGAGACATCATCATTATTAACAAGTATATATATTAGTTATGAAAATGCAATTGTAGGTGGAATCATAATATTAATTTGTTTATTACCCGATTTCATTATAAGGGGCAAAATGAGATTTTTGTTTTTCGCCAATTCCCGAGCAATATAATCTATCCGATCTTCGTACGAAATCATCGTGATATGCATAGATAAAATATAGGGGCACATGAATCCGTATTGATCACATGGAATCTTGTTCTCGGGGATCACTCTCGATTTCAATAACCTACATTATTACGGTATTAATTCCGGTATTTAAAACACTATCTAGTCAGAATATTAGAATATGAAATGATTTATTAAGAAACTTACTTCATCCAAACATATAGGTGATGGACATCAATCTCGAGAAGGCCAGCCCAAATGGCTATCTGCTCCCATGACAGAATTGCTTCGTGCTCAATCCCTAAAATATCATCCTCGAGCGAAATAATTATCAATTGCTCATTTGCTATGCGACGGCTAGCAGCCACATGCAGTTCCCTCATCGTCAGCGTTCTTACTTGACGCATGAATTCGTTTCCAGAAAAATTAGTGGAGCTTGTACTCCTAACTTCTTTCAGTTCGGGGAAATAATGCTTCTCTCTTTTTGCGCTACTACCACCAGCCTATACATGTATATAAATAAAATAATAAAAAATTCAAAGGTAACATATCCTAGCTAGTTGGAGTAATAAAAATAAAAGAGTACTTAACTAAATACCTCTTCAACCTACTCTTTCAATGATGAGGCAGTAGTAGGTAGTACTGGGGACTTAGGCTTATCCGTCTTTTTTGTCCCCTACACAAAATTTCCATGCTTTTTAGAAATACAGAAAAAATATAAATAAAGAGAGGTTTTTAAAAAAAATGGAGAAGTTAATTAAATACCTCATCAAGTTAATGTTTCGACGAGGTAGTTGGCATGTCTGGGGACTTAGGCTTATCCGGCTTATCCGTGTTTTTTGTTCCCTATAAAAAAAAAATAACATATAAATTTAACATATAAAAACATTTAACATATAAAAGTATTTTTTCTAACCCCAACTGCTTTCGGTTGAGGCGGAGACGAACGAGCCAGGAAGATGTGAGAATTAGGCCATCAGATGAAACTTCCAACCGCATCTGCCAGAATGGTAATTTCGTCACGAACTGGGATGGGCAGTTGAAATTTTTCATGGCCTTCTAAGACTTGAGTTATCTCCTCTTTTCTATGATTCGGCAAAAATTGTTCGCCATGAACCAATAAAGTTTCCGCTGATTTGGTGGGAAAGTCTACGAGACCCTGGCCAACACGCACAGGTTTCGCGGATTTAGGGTCAGCAAGAATAACTACCTTCCTGTTTACGGCCTGAAGAATACACATACATTATATATTATATCCCAAAATTTAATAGAATTCATATAAATTTCACTAATCAAAGACTTCATGCATACCTTGACTGTGAACTGATTTGAAGGGGATGTATGCTGCTGTTTTCCATCAACCGTCTTTTCAAGTAGCATCCCCTGATTATTGTCAGCTGTGGCGGATAACTCAAGTTGCATCCCCTTTTCAGACTCATTTACCTAATAAAATTAACCAATGACATGATGTCAGAAGTTATAGCATTAGAGCTGGCAGGGAACACACACCCTGATCTTACCTAAAAAAAAGAAAAGAAAAGTAAGAAAGTCATATATTTACCTTATCGGCTTTAGTTGTTACAACTTCAGAAGCAGTAGATACCTGATCTTTTTGAATCTCGTTGACCGATACTTCCTTCTCATGTATTTCCAAGGTAGTAGTGTTCTCGGCCTCTTGACCAATATGTTGTACCTTACCCCCTTTAATGACATCCTCCATCATCTTCAATTCTTCTTCGGAAGGCTTGCCTTCAGAATTCATCTTTAGTATCATGTATGCCAATAACTGAACCTGCGTGCCAAGAATGTAATGTTTCAGCAATTTGTTTAAAACAATAACATGTGAACTTAAATGAAAATAATAGAATAAATGGTACCATGTCAACCTTCTCAGCCTTAGCCTTCTTTTTCTTCTTTTTCGGGGCAGTTGTCCCATAATATTTCGTGACTCCAACATGTAACGGGACGCCCCTCAATCGACCTGGATGTTCGGGTCGGCCGATCGCTCTAGCAAGAACGTCATCACGACCATTGGGAGTGAATTTCCCTTCTTCTACCTCCTTTAATACCTTCTCCTATAATATATTAAATAAAGTTCAAATTATATTTGTGACTAAAATAATAAAGTTAGTAATGAACTCGTCTTAATAAAATAATGCTTACTATGTTGGCCAACACTTCCTGATCATATTTGTCACACGGCCGGGATCCTTTAGACGTGTGCCCTTCTTTATAAGTTACGTGCCGATTCAAGTCGGTCACTCCCTTTGCCACCTACACATTAACATGGTAACAGTTATATATATAAATGTGTATCAAGTCCAAGTGTGATTAAAAAAATCAAATAAACAGGGGGATGCATGCTACTTACGAGTTGGTCTTCTATCAATTTGTAACCGCCTCGAGAACCATACCATTTCCCCTTCTTGCATGAAATGTTAGCACGATTTCTTTTTCTAGCGGCCTTCAAATTATATAAAAGCGCAAGCAGATGAGATAATAAAAAGATTATAGAGAACTCATTAATTAAAAAAATGATAGGTAAATCATTAAATGGCGAGAATATTTAACCTCAAACTTCTCACTAGTTCGAATCGCTTTGAAAAGATCCCATTGTTCCTGAGTGATGGTGGGACACTTGTTTGACGGTGGGCTCTTACGCATCTCCCCCGTCTCCTTGTCCACATACAACCAATACTTACCAACGTCACACTTCCACTGCCTTAAGACACTCCCTGCCTTCTGTATTAAATACTTATCATAGCATTCGACAATATCAAAGGCTTCCTTTATACGATCCAAGAATAACTGCGCCAATTTTGGATTCAAATTCCTAATTTCATCTAAATGGATAGGCACAAACTGTCTTGTGCAACATCCAATCCAAGTGGATAAATCCTTCGCATTTGGACCAGTAGGGAAACCCTTCGCGTTCCATGTTATACTAAGCGGCTGTTTAGCCGCTATAGCTGCAAGGGCTGCAGGGCACTTCGTAGCACCCCTCTCACCAGGCTTATTATCCCCGGGCTTATTATCCTTTTAACTTCTTTTCCGTTTTTCACCCATGATAATCCTAAAACCCTAAATATGAATGAAATAGGAAATGAACAACGACATGCAGAGTATCTAAAACCCTAAAGAGGAATGAAAATTTAAAACAACAGTTTGAGCTTCTAAAATCCTAAAACCCTGATAAGAGGAATGAAGTAGATGATGCGGGATGATAAAGATAACAAAGAAGACGAAAAACAAACAGATGAAAATCAAAAAAGATGATCTTAAAACCCTAATGACGTAACATAAAAGTGAACATACCTGATGATGATGATGATGATGATAAAGAGAACGAGCAGGATGATAAGGGAAGGCAACGGAATTTGGGCGTCGGAAACTGGGCGACGGCCGGCAACGAGAATGTAGAAAGCGGGGGAGAGAGAATAAACTCAGGATACCAACGGTTGAACTGTTGTGTGTGTTTGTGTGGTATGTTGTATACCTGTATGTGTTTGTAAATTAGTTTTTTTATTAAGACATACTATGAACAACGGGTCCTTAAACAAAACCGTTGTGATATGTTAATAACAACGGGTCAATAAAAGTCAACTGTTGTCATAACTTTATTACAACGGTTAAAATATACCCGTTGTAATATATTTTCACCCAATTTGCGCCAAAATGAAATATGTCTAAAAAAAGCAATGACAACGGGTAGAAGTACTACAACCGTTGTTAAAAGTAATAACAACGGGTAATGTCAATATAACCGTTGTTGAAAGTAATAACAACGGGTAATGTCAATATAACTGTTGTTATTGTTTAATACTTTTTTTATTTAAATTATCAGAATTGCATTACGGTCAAACTGTAACAATACAACAAAGATAACAACTCGTAATGTTATAGAAGCACTATATACTACAACATTAATCAGTAATTTCAACAACAGCATCCACATCTAATAATAAGATCAAAAAAATAAGACAATAACACTAGCATGCATACTGCATATCTACATGATTTACTATGCCATGCAAATTTGGGAATCTTTAACAATGACCATTGCTTCTATTGGCTTTTTAAAGCTACCAAAAGCTAAAGACAACATACATACACTCCAGCAACACATCCCAAACTTGCTATAAATTCAGAAAAGAGGCATCCCATTAGCTCAGTATCCATTAGCTCCCCACAACTCACAAATAAACCATCAAATTACTAGTCTGAAAATGACTCAAAATGTTGGTCGTCCATATCACTTTGTCCTGATGAATGCCCCAGGCCACATAGATACAGACAATGGAAAATTTGCTGCCAAAAGTTTTAATCCTTTGAGGAATAAGCTTATTGAGCTGGGATACTCGGTCAGCAAAATTAAGCCACAATGGGGGGGCTATGGGGATTCAAAGGGAGTCTACTCATTCAGTTTGGAACATCACATGCATATGCAGAATCAGCATTTAAGCTTGGCATGATGTTTCAACTCAGAGGCCATGGCAGGAACGACTGGAATGCTCCGAATAGATCAACACTCGAACCATACCTCTGGGTAGCCACAAACGAGGATGCCGAGCTTCTGAAAAATACCGTGGACTATGTCCAAGTGCCGTATGCGACCATCTTTGATGGGCAACAGTCGGCCAGGTCAGAAAGCGTCGATGCCTACAACCAGGTTGTGGCTGTTTTCCAAGCAATGTACCCCTAAAACCCCTACAAAATGTGTCCGTGTCTGTGGCTAGGGCTGAGCAAAATAAACCGAACCGAATTTTTAAACCGAAACCGAACCGATAACCGAATTAAGAAACCCGATAATTCGTTTTTTTTCCGGTTCGGTGCCCGAACATCGGTTTTTTTTGGGGGAAATCCGGTTCGATTTCGGGTCCTAAAAAAGCAAAACCGGGTACCGGTTTTAAACCGGTTTACTTTTTTTTTGAAAAAAAACAATAAGAAAACGACTTTAAATAAATAAAGATGTGTGATTTGGTTGAATTAATGGGGATGCACGAATGTTTACGTAGGAATTTAAGAGTTAGGATGGAGAGGTTGGTTGAAAAGCGTCAATTTGGGGTAAAAAAAAAGTTAAAACCGGTTTATAAATTCGGATCCGGGTAACCGGTTTTCGGATCCGGTTTTTAAATTGCTAAAAAACCGATTAATCGGTTTAAAACCGTGGCGGTTTCGGTTTGGGAAAAAACCTGCTTTTGAAAACTGGTAACCGAACCGGTTTTCAAATCCGGTTCGGTTAACCGGTTTTGCTCACCCCTATCTGTGGCTGAAACTTCCAAGCAACATCGTGTGTTATTTGTTGAGTGTCAAACTGTGTGTATCTGTATCCGCCTATCATAAGCAGTGTCGTGAGCCTGTATGAAAAGGCAACTTAAATAAAGGTAATGTGTAACCCTGTGGTCTTGTAAGATTTCCAGTATTGTTGTATAAGTAGCGTCGAGAGTATCAGTGCTTTACGTTTGTATTAAATATGCAGTTCCTAAATGCAAATCTGTTTAGTGGAGATAGTTATTTAAAAAATAAAAAAAGGAAGATATATATATTTAAAAAATAAAAATAAAAGCTAATAACTTACATTATAGACCATCTCAGGATCGGGGACGTTTCTTGGATGTCATAGTTTCTTCGTTAACCCAAATACCTTCACCATGGTCATCACGCATATAGATGCTTTCAGTGTCCTCATGATCAGTGTCAACATCGTCGAATTAAGATACAGTGGTAGAGTGATCCATTCCCTAAAAAACGACATCCTGATCATCATCACCATTATCGGATGCACTACTCCTACTAATCCTTATAGACAGTACAACAGACCACTTCTTATCCATAGGATCGGTGACATAGAACAGTTGTTTAGCTTGGGATGTCATTATGAAAGGATCATCCTTATTATTTCCAACCTTACCCAGATTGACCAACGTAAATCCCATCTTATCCTTTCGGACACAGTGGATGTTGTTATCAACCCAGTTACATCGAAACAAAGGCGTTGTGAAATCAATGTAATATAATACCAATATTTCTTGAATAACACCATAATAAAGGCATTTTCCCCAAATAGGCTTTTTATCTTTTGAAGTAGCAAAGTGCATTGCCTCAAATTCAGAACTCACACCACTATTTTGTATTGTGCTCAAATCATCTTGCTCGCGGGTGTAAAAAGTATATCCATTAATGGCAAAACTGCTGTAAAAGGTGACCCTGACATTTGGACCTAAACCAAGACGTAGTAACCTAGGAGAGATGTCATCACCAGTTTGATTCATATACTTTAAGATAATATTCCTAAACCACTCTCCAAACGTCTTCGTATGCTCGTTTGCAATCCACTTCTCGGTCTTGTTTGGGTGATCGTATTTGAGCTCATTTTGTGTTGTTGAATATAAGGTTGCACCTCATCTTCGTTGTTTAGCACATACGTATGTGATAAATGCAACATTTCACGTGTCACAATTTTTTTCAACCCGGCCCCTAAAACCTTTTCCGGTCATCCAGTCACTATGACGATTCTTAGGAACGCCAATCAACTCCTCAGGGGAGAGATGAGCGTAACAATATGAAAGAGTTTCGTCTAAAATAGCGCGTTTAGCAATACAACCTTCCAGACGATACCGATTAGATGTATAGTCCTTGTAGACTTTCATCAATCTTTCGAAAGGATACTGGTATCTCAAGTACACGGGCCCAAGGTACAAAATCTCCCTAACCAAGTGAATGGTCAGATGAATCATGATAGTGAAGAAAGAGGGTGAAAAATACATTTCCAACTGACAAGGAGAGGTTACAACGAGGTCCTGCAATGAATCCGCGTCATCGGGATCGATGACTTTCTCGCATATGGACTGGAAGAAGAGACAGAATCTAGTTATAGCATATCTTACCTTTTCAAGTAAAATGGAACGAATAGCCACAGGCAGTAATTGTTGCATCAAAGTGTGACAATCATGTGACTTTAACCCGGTGAGTTTTAGGTCTTGCATCGACACTAGGCTTTTCATGTTCGACGAATAACCATGTGGCACTTTAATTTCATTCAAGCATGCACAGAACTCTTTTTTCTCATTCCGTGAAAGGGTATAAGCTGCTGGCGGTAAAAATGTACGATTACCTCTCTTCTGTGATGCCAACTCTAGCCTAATACCCATCATTTTCATATCTTCCCTAGCTGCGGCGTTATCCTTTGTTTTACCGGGAACATTCAGAAGGGTATTGATAATATTATCACAAACATTTTTCTCAATGTGCATGAAATCGAGGCAATGCCTGACCTCCAGGTCAGGCCAATATGGAAGTTTATCCAAAAATATGGATCTTTTCTTATACCCACGAGTAGACAATTTAGAGCCGCTCTTCTTCCCATAATCTATCTCAATATGCTTTACTTTCTAATAAACTTCATGCCCACTCAAAATTCTAGGAGGTTGACGAAGTTCTTGTCTTCCATTGAATGCTTTCTTCATCTTGCGATAACAATGGTCATGATACAAGAACCTCCTATTTCCCATATACACATACTTACGAGAAGACTTCAGTATTCAGACTCGATATCCTCCCCACACAATGGACAAGCCTCTTTCCCATGAACCGTGTGCCCAGAAAGGTCGCCATAAGCCGGATAGTCAGATATTATACACAATAACATCGCTCTCAAATTGAAAGTTTCGTTCTTATATGCATCAAATACTTCTATCCTACTGTCCCACAACATTTGCAAATCATCTAGAAGAGGTTCCAAATAGACATCTATATCATTTCCAGGTTGTTAGGGCCGGAAATTAACAACGACAACACCAAATACTTTCTTTTCATACACACATATGGAGGTAAGTTATAAATAGCCAACACTACTGGCCAAGTACTATGTTGGCTACTCATGTTTCCGTGTGGGTTCATTCCATCATTCGACAGCGCTAGACGTAAGTTTCTAGGTTCATTGCCGAACTCGGGATACTTAGCGTCGAACGATTTCCATTGCATACAATCTGCCGGGTGTCTTAGCTTTCCATCATTTATTCTTCCAGTTTCATGCCAAGTTACCATTTTTTAATCATCAGGATTCGCCTAAATCCTTATGAATCTTGGTATCACTGGAAAATACCACAACACCTTAGCCGGGATCCCTTCCTTATCCTTATAACGCCACTCCAAACATTTAGGGCAATTGGTTAAGTTTTGATATAATTTCCGATACAATATGCAATCATTTGGACATGCATGTATTTTCTCATATTTCATACCCACTCCTTTTATTAGTTTTTTAGCCTCATATGTTTTAACAGGTAGAACATTACCATCTGGAAACAACTCCTTTATCAAGGCTAAAAAACTA
Source organism: Silene latifolia (assembly GCF_048544455.1). Classification (NCBI taxonomy): domain Eukaryota; kingdom Viridiplantae; phylum Streptophyta; class Magnoliopsida; order Caryophyllales; family Caryophyllaceae; genus Silene; species Silene latifolia. The sequence goes on from NC_133535.1 coordinate 17,412,793, forward strand.
GTGAAACACGTGTCACTCACCCCATTTGCCCCCTTCATATTATACAACTTCACCACAGCCGACATTTTTGTGAACTTACAACCAGGATACAGAGGTGCTTCAGACTCACACAACTTCTCATACATGTTGTTAAGGTCATCCCAATTAATAGTGTCATCACCTACATCTTGAAAAGCATTCGACTCATCATCATTCTCTTCATTATCTATAGACCCAACATTCAACTTGTCTGCTTCCAACTCTTCCAACTCAAAAAACTCGGCAAACTCAGGATCATCAGTTAGCCTTTCGTATACCTCAACATCATCTTCTTCAAAGCTATTCTCGTCCTCTAATGGTTCCCCATGAAAAATCCAACGTGTATAGGATCCACTAAATCTCCACTTTTCTAGGTGTATTTTAACGTCCGGAAAAGCCATATACCTAGTATTACCACATCTTTTACAAGGACATTGAATACTAGAAGAACCTTTCAAATTGTTCGCAACGATTTCATAAAATTCAGCTAAACCATTCTTATAGTTGGGGTCACTCATATTTGCAGCAATCATCCAAGTTCGAGTCATTTTTCTACATTCGGAATATATAGGCAACTAATTCAAAAAATCCAATAATAGGCAAACAAATAAACGAAATTCAGGAAATCAATTAAGCTAAATTATCAACAAATTAGATAATAACCCAACAAATTCACAAATTCAAAAATAATCGACATTCATAGGTCAGGAAATTGAACAATCCTATATCTATATATAGCTTGAAAATCTTAATAAGAAATAGTTAATAATCTAAGAAACATATATACCTGATTGATAAACACGATGAGGGAGAGAAGACGGTGACAATAGTGACGGAGATGAAGACAGAGAGAGACGATCAGGGAGGAATGGAGGATGATATTTGTGTAGCAGTATTAGCTTATGTTTGTGTTTTGTAGCATATAGCAGAATAAAGCGATCTGTTGTTCTTCAGATCTTCATAACTTTAATAACAACGGTTATTGCGTCTACAACCGTTGTTAAAACCTAATAATAACGGGTTCTAATATAACCGTTGTAATTACTTTTCACGAATTTTGCGCCAAATTATTAACAACGGTTATAATGTATTACAGAGTAAACTGTTGTTATTAGTTTTTATATTAGCAACGGTTGTGCAAGTTTGACCAGTTGTTAAAACCAATAACAACGGTTAACAACACATAACCGTTGTATTTAAGTTTAGTAAAATTCGCGCCATCCATTCTTCAACGTCTTATGGTGATTTTCGTGAATAAGCGTTGTTAAAGGGTCGTTGTGGTTGCCTGGATTTGTAGTAGTGAATAGGATATTCCAATTTCCCATAAAAAAAATCAATTAGTTCTTTCCTTTTTTTGTTTTCTTATCCTATACCTAGTGGGCATAGGCTAGAAAAATCGTATCAATATTAATCTAGTCATTCAATTATCTTCCTTCTATATCGTAACATTATAATTCAAGGCAATATTTAATAAGTTTGACTTTAGAAAGTGAATGGTGAGTTTATCTTAATGTGCAATTTACCACATATTGGGCAATATTTAACTCAAGGCAATATTTAATCACCCCCATAAGTTTGATACTATGTGCAATTAAGCCCTTTAACTTATATTTGTAATAAATAGGCCCCATAAGTTTATCTTAATGTGCAATTTACCACATATCTTATTTTTAGTAATGAAATTTACTAAATTAAATATATTTACTATTATTAAAAGTAAAAAATATTGATCAAATATTAATTCTAATATTCCTAATTATTAGAAAGCATGTTTAAGTATTTTTTTTTTTATTTATTTTGGTGAAAAAATATTCATAATATGCGGATTTTTATTTTTTAGTGAAGTTACAATGAAAGTTACATGTCCAAATTTTTTTTGATTTTAAATTTGGTTCACATTTTTTTGTTGAAAATATAAATATTATATTTAATTTTTAATAGGTATATTTAAAATAATTTTTATAATAGAAAATAATAGGTTTTAGTTAAAAAAAATGGTAGAAAAATTGATTTGGGCTTAATTGCACATTTTTGAAAACTTATGAGGTAATTTGCTACAAGTGAAACTTAGGGGATTGAATTACATATAGTATATAAGTTATGGGGTAATTTGCTACATTCACAGTTTAGTGTGCATCATAAGTCGGAACTAGACCTGGCAAACAGATCAGATCGTGTCGTGTTCGTGTCAACTTTAAACGGGTCACCACTATCCCAACCCTAACCCGATCCAATTACATAAACGAGTCATTTGTCTCAACCCTAACCCAACCCATTTAATTTTTTTATAACCCAACCCGACCTATTTAACCCATTTATCTTTTATCAGGTCATGTTTAACCTATTTATCTTTTAGGGGGTCATTTTTAACCCACTTGACCCCTTTAACCCAAAAAAACCTAATAGAATAAACTAATCTTCATAAGCCTTTTATCCCGAAAATGAGTAATGAAAATATTTATTTTTAAGTTGTTTGGGTGGATTATTGATTCAACCCAAATGTATCATGACACTTTTAAATAAACGGGTTATTCGTGTCGGGTTCGTGTCAAAAGAGTCAACCCTAAACCGACCCATTTAAGTTTCGTGTCGTATCCGTGTCAACCCAATTGCTTAAATCGGTCACAACGTCTTGACCCTAGCCTACTAACTTCGTGTCGTGTCAATAATTACCACCTCTAATCGGAACACTCAAAAGAAACAAGCAATTCAACATTGCCACCCTGGTAAACAATGTACTCTCTCTGACCGGATTGGAGTCTTTCCACACGTTAGAAGAATAATATGATGATACGGAGTACTTCCCTTCATATATATGTAGGATCATAATATGATATCGAGTATCATTAATATTCTAACACCTTGTAAATTTGTAATAATACGATTTTGTAGAATCATAATAGACATCAGATATTCATTTATTTATGATTTATCCATCCTTTCATTCCTCTGACTGCTTTATAAATACATAAACTCTTGTCATCTCATCATTATCATTATTATTATATACCCTCTTTCTTATATTTACCCTTTTTTTACAATTTCCGCCATACATATGATCGGATTGGAGTTAGAATAATATGATATATAGAATCATAATATGATATCAGCGTATCATTAATATTCTAACAGCTTGTAACAATATGATTTATAGAATTATAATAATGATAACGCCAGATATTCATTTTATTCATGATTCATACATTCTTTCATTCCCTCCGACCGTAGTCCGACGGCTTATAAATACATAAGCTCTTGTCGTCTCGTCATTATATCATTATTATACTTATATTTACCTTTTTTTACAAATTACAATTTCCACATACATATCATTAATTCTCTCCTTCACATTCATATAAATTTGTACCCAACTCATCTTGGCTTTCTTCTTTCCCTTTTTTGGTTCGTTTTTTCTTGCATTCTTTTTATTGGAATTATCGCCTTTCATTTTCGTGTTAGCCAATTTCAAATTATTTTATCTATTTTATGGTCAAATGTAATCACAATGGTTCAAGTTAGTCTTCTACTCCATCTCATGCAAACCAAATATAACATTTGTTTTCGGGTGGTCTTCGAGGTGGTACTTTAACCGTATTTTTCATCATTTATACGTGTGACGTTTTCGTACAAAAATAAAATTTTATGAAAGATTTTTTCATACAAATCTATGTATATAAGTGTGAAGAATCTCATAATTGTCCCACATGGGAGAAGAAAGAGATATTGTACCACTTTATAACCAAGGAGACTACTCCTTCCATTGCTAATTGGTTTTAGGATGGAACCTACGACCCAGACCTAATTACATATGTAAGAAAGTATTTAATGAATTGGGTTTACTTTGAAAGTAATTATTCAAAATGGGTCGCATTAAGGGGAGTCGAACAAATAACTGATTTAATATTTCCACGCTACAATTAAATATAATTATTAATAATGCCTTCATTTTATTTGTATTTGTATTTAGTTGTAAACAAGGCACCAGGATATGGCTGTACAAGGGTTCAAAGTGGATTTAAATAAACCACTTGTTTTTCAGGTACAGTTTCTTGCTACCTTCGTCTAGAATTCCGTTTCTCCCCATACCTGGTGCTAATATTACACTTTAGAATTGAGGGAGGTGGGATTCGAACCCGTGATCTTTTGATCACACTGGTTTTGATACCATATCAATAAACCATCTCAACCAAAAGCTTAAGCTGATGGTTAGAGTCCCATGATCGGTTTTATATTCTAACAACAATGAATCTTGTTCTGCAGGTTGGTCATCTTGGAGAATCTTATGAAGAATGGGTACACCAGCCTATTGTTAGCAAGGAAGGCCCTCGTTTCTTTCAAAGCGACTTTTGTGAAGTATGTATTATGCGTATATAATTAGCGTATTTCTTTCTTTTATGTTCCGGTAACAAAACCCGTGTATGTGGGTGTTTAACTTCCTTCCTTCCTTATCGTTTTTGTTTTTCAGTTGTTAACCCGTACAGTGTGGTGGGCTGTTCCTACAGTATGGCTACCAGTAGTGTGCTGGTGCATCTCCATGTCGGTTAAATTGGGTCATACACTCAATGAGATATTACTGATGGTGGGTTTTGGTATTTTTGTCTGGACGTTCACCGAGTACACTTTACACCGCTACCTCTTCCATTTCAAAACCAAGACGTACTGGTTTGTGCCTCCTCGTTCATAAGCCACTCATCCAATGTTTCATTCCGGCCTGTATCTTGGTTTAACATTAATTGGTGTGCTTGCTTTGTAGGGGAAACACTGCCCATTATTTTCTCCATGGTTATCACCACAAACACCCTATGGACAACCTACGCCTTGTTCTCCCCCCGACTCATGTTGCTATCCTTTGTTTTCCGGTTAGTTTAATCTATCTATCTATCTATCTATATATAACTAGAACAACATTGTTACATGCTCCAGTGTATGTCACAAAGGTACCGCATGTGCGTGCTGGACGACATGGAATAAGAAACGAAATTAAATTAAATTATCGAAGAAGCATACGTTTTCAGTACAGAAAAGTCAATTTATGGATTATACAACCAGTTATATATGTTGTACGGTGTAGAATCTGAGTTTTGTGATAAAGTATCTGAGTTTTATGTTAAATAATATGAACTTTATTAGAAAATATTAAACTCATCCATTTACACATTAAAAACATGAACTTTGAATTAGCTCAAAAAAAATACATATAAGCTCAGATTCTTATACCTTGGTTATACAACGCTTATAATACAACTGGATGTATAATCCTATGCAGAAAAGTTTGTATGTACTGATTTCGAGTCTACGTTAATTAATATTATTGTTGCCCTGATCGATCTGTCTGTTCCGTGATATTTGTGCTCAGTTTTGGAATTTGATCAAAACATTTGCAACACCTTCTACAACTCCAGCAGTGTTTGGAGGTACTCTATTGGGATATGTAGTGTATGATGTCACCCATTACTATTTGCATCATGGACAACCAACCAAAGACATGCCAAAGAACCTCAAGGTATTGCTCTTATTAAGTACTCCCTCCGTCTCAGGCAATAATATCATAGTATCAAAGTTCCTCAAGTTTGAGCTTATTCTTCGGAAACTTGCATGCATTTGATGTGCTCAATCTCACAATCGTTTTTTCTTATTTCTCAATAGCGGTATCACATGAATCACCACTTCCGAATCCAAGACAAGGGCTTTGGCATCACATCAGCTTTGTGGGACAAAGTTTTCGGAACAATGCCTCTCTCGAAATGCAGCTCATGATAGCAGATAATTGCTTCTCAAAGCATATATCCTATCCTATCATATCATATTATATCATATCATATCATTTTCAGTAAATTAATTCAACATTGCCAATTACACTGATATTTATCATCTCACCATTCTTTATTCGCCGTCTGTTTATTGTTGAATAAATGATTCAAAGTATTATGAACCAATGTGACTATTGTGAAACAATGTAACCCTTTCTTGACATTGTATTGTTGTAGTATAAATGTAGTTTAGTGTTATAAAAAAGTATGTATGTATGTATGTATGTGAAATTCAATAATAAAACTTGTCAGTATATTATCAAGTACTATAATCTTTCTTTATACTCCGCATATTGTTGAGTTTATCTAGACTTGTACTTAAGAGGGCGAGGGATGAATTAAGTACACTTTTAAAACTTTCAACAAGCGAACATGTTAATTGCGATTTCTGTAATCAGTACACAAGCAACCTGAACTGTTCTGATCAACGATAGTGTTGTACTGATTAGAATGCGAACGTAAATGATACACAACAAAAATAACGAAATTGAAAGTGCGAGAAATAAGAACAAGAACACAGGAATTTGGAAGTGGTTCGACATACTGTTGAACTTGATAGTTCATCATGATTAAGATGTGATTTGATTAAATGTTTAGAAAGAAAGATTGAGAGAGAACGAGAGAGAGAGAGAATATAGCAGAAAGATTTGTGTATTGTATTATGAGTAAGATGAGTAAGTTGTGTAAGTTGTGTACAATTGATGAGATAGCTATAGCTTTTATACTATGGGTAAACCGACATTATGGGAGGTCTAACAACCTCTAACTAACTCCTAACAAACTTCTAACTAAGTTTGTTAGGTTATATTCTATCACCCCTCCTCAAGTTGGAGACTGTGAAAACAGACCCAACTTTGACTGAATGAAACCATGCTGAGGTCCTGGCAAGGCTTTAGTGAAGATATCAGCTGGTTGCTGTTTAGTAGGAACATAAGAAAGACTTATGAGACCTGCTTGAAGTTTTTCTCTTACAAAGTGGCAATCCAAATCAATGTGTTTGGTGCGTTCGTGGAATACAAGGTTCTTGGCAATATGGATTGCAGCCTGGCTATCACACTTCACAGGTATTGGAAGAACATCAATTACATCAAGCTCATGTAGTAGTCTGCTCAACCAGGCCAGTTCTGCAGTCAGTCGTCTCAGGGACCTATATTCTGCTTCAGCAGAGGATAGAGACACTGTTTGTTGTTTTTTAGACTTCCAGGAAAGAAGAGATCCACCTAAGAACACGAGGAAACCACTGACAAACCTTCTTGTTTCAGGGCAGGCAGCCCAGTCAGCATCACAAAATCCTTCAAGATGATAACTAGGTCTATTATTCAGGAGAATTCCTTGACAAGGATCCTTGGAAATGTATCTCAACACATGGATAGTTGCTGACCAGTGCTGATCTCTTGGAAAGGCCATAAATTGGCTAAGTAATTGGACTGCAAATGCTATGTCGGGCCTGGAGTTTGTTAGGTAATTGAGTTTCCCAACAATCTTCCTGTATTTTGCTGGGTTGTCGATTAAATTTCCTGACTCAGCAGTTAACCTCAGTGTGGCATCTAGAGGACTGTTGACATGTCTTGTATTGTCACATTTGAACTCCTTGAGCAATTCAGTAGCAAATTTTCTTTGTGTTATTATCATACCATTTGGAACTGTTGTAAATTCCATTCCCAAAAAATAATGTAATTTGCCTAAATCCTTGATTTTGAAGGCATCTTCTAAATATTTCTTGAGACTTTCAATTTCTGTGGAATTATTCCCAATCATTAGTATATCATCTACATAAATTGCTAAGTAGACTACTTTTCCATCAGATTTCTTGGAGAATAGTGAATGATCATTCAGGGATTGCTTATATCCTTTTGCTCTTAGTGCTTGACAAAGCTTGGCATTCCATTGCCTAGAAGCTTGTTTGAGATCATATAAGGATCTCTCAAGCTTGCAGACCATGTTAGGTTGAGAAATTTCTAATCCAGGAGGAGGCTTCATATACACCTCCTCGTGCAAATCTCCATGCAAAAATGTGTTATTAACATCTAACTGACAAAGCTGCCAACCTTTCTTGACTGCTACTGCTAGTAGTGTTCTTATTGTTGTCATTTTCACAACAGGTGAAAAAGTTTCAGTGTAGTCAATTCCCTCTTTTTGTGTGAAGCCCTTGACTACCAGTCTTGCTTTGTACCTCTCTATGGTACCATCTGATTTGTGCTTAACTTTAAAAACCCACTTGCAAGAAATAGTTTTCTTGCCAGCAGGAAGAGGGACAAGAGACCAAGTACCATTAACTTGTAAAGCTTTGAATTCTGCTGGTATTGCATTCTGCCACTCAGGGTACTTAGCTGCTTCATCATAATTTCTTGGCTCTTGTATAGTAACACTATTTTATATGCTAGAAACAGTAGCACAAAAAGAACTAGAGGAAGAAAAATTCTCACACAGAGAGGTTAGTGTATGACAACAAACAGCATTGTAAGTCTTTTTCTGAGGGCATACATAACCCTGTAAGTATGATGGTGGTCTAATAGACCTAGTAGATGTTCTTATGCTTCCTGGAACTGTAATGCTATGACCCGAATTATTTGTGGTCTCAGTATGTAAAATATTCTGGTCAGTTAAGGGACCAGTGTGTATGGGATTGACCTGGACAGTGTTATCAGGATTTGTGGTTGCAGATGGTATATTAAAATTTGGACTAGCAGAATAGTCAGTGACAAGTACAGGAATGTAACTAGCCTCAGAATGCTCAACATAAGGAAATATATGTTCATGAAAGATAACATCTCGAGAATAAATGATAGATTTAGTCTCCATGTTTATAAATTTATATGTCTTCTTACCATAAGGATAACCTAGAAAAATGCAAGTAGTTGCTCTAGGTGCAAATTTGTCCCTGCCAGGTTTACTAGTTGAAGCATAGACAAGACAACCAAAACTTCTCATATGGCTTAAAGTAGGAGCTTTACCAAATAAAACTTGAAAATGAGACAAGCCTTGCAAAATTCTAGTTGGTAACCTATTGATAATGTAAGTAGCTGTTAGAATACATTCACCTCAATATTTGGTAGGCAAGTTTGATTAGAATTCTAAAGCTCTGGCTATTTCTAATAGGTGCTTATGTTTTATCTCTACCACTCCATTCTGTTGAGGAGTATGAAAGCAAGTAGTTTGATGTACAATGCCATTATCAAGGAGAAATTGAGATAAAATGTACAATGCCATTATAAGATCTTATAACTTTGATATTCTTGCCAAACTGAGTACCAACCATTGCAATAAAAGTCTTGATAAAGACAAAAGCATTACTTTTACAAGATAAGAGATGAGTCCAAGTACACCTACTAAAATCATCAACAATGGTGAGAAAATACTTGTAGCCATTGTAAGTTTGTGTATGGTAAGGACCCCACAAGTCTATATGAATTAACTCAAAAGGTTCAAAAGAAATAGATTCACTCAATTGAAAAGATAATTTATGCTGTCTTGCTTTAGCACAAATGGAACAAGAAGTAAAATCACACTTATTATCATTCACATTACAAATTTGCAGTTGCTTTAGTTTGTACAAAGGAAGATGTCCTAACCTATGATGCCATACATCACTAGAGACAGATAAGATTGCATAATTAAAACTATGTTTATTAAATGCTTGCTCAGAAGCAGCATTAGTAAACTCAGCAGAATGAGAATTGGTATGTGTCTCAGCAAGATGAATGTTAGGTTGCAGAAGATAAAGATCATTATAGTTTTTACCAAGGACCAGGTCAGGGGTGAAACTAACAGTGCTACTAAATTGCTTACTTAGTTTACTAATGGACAGAAGATTGATCTGGAAGAAAGGCACATATAACACATTCTGCAATGAAAAACCAGGAGCAACAAGTATTGTGCCTATGGTATTGATATATATTATCTGACCATTAGGTAAAGATATACTATAAGGCTTCTCTAGGTGTCTAAAATCAGAAAATAAGGCCTTATTAGAGCACATGTGATCACTAGCACCAATATCAAGAATCCATGTATTTAGAAAAACACTAAAAGAGGTAGAGTGAACATTACCAGCAAAATTTGCAGCAGATGCAGGACCAGCAAGACCAGTAGAGTTCAAAGTAAAATTATGATTGCTGTTAATGTTGGGATTCTGTGCATTGTCATCAGCAACAGGAGTTTGATAAGAACCCAAAATGCCATCCTGATTATTGAAGACATTTGCTGCAAACCTCTTGTTTCTGTTCTGCAGATGCTTGCAATTGTCAGTCTTGTGGCCAGGTTTATTGCAGTAAATGCAAAAGGTAGTCTGCTGCCTTGGTGGATTCTGATCATTTGACAACCGATTGTAACCTGGAATAAAATTCTTGCCTTTGTAATTGCTATTCGAATTACCAAAGTTTCCATAATTGTTGTTGTTACTCTTCTTGAAATTCCCATCTTGAGAGTAGTTTGCCCCTCCTTGATTAAAGTTCCCTTGAGTACATTGATTATGAGGATAACCAGATTGTTTGAACTGGCGTTGATTATTAGAGGCACCATTCCAATTATTACCCTTATAATTCGTGTTTTTGGCATACAATGCTGCAGAATCAGGTTGAAAAGCAACATTGTTGTAAATCTCCCTTTGCCCTTCTTCTTGTAAAAAACTATTGTATATTGAAGTGATTTTGGGTAAAGGATTTTTCAGTAAAATAGTCCCTCGGATATTGGAGTATGAATCATTGAGACCCATCAAGAATTGGACAGCTCATTGATCTTCTTGAAATTTGAGTTGTTTATCCTTTGCACCACAAGTACATGTGCAAACACAGACTGGATTCATGCCCATACCATCAATTTCATCCCAGATTGTCTTGAGTTTAGTGAAATATGATCCAATATTGTCATTGCCTTGGGAGAAATCATTGAGTTTCTTTTGAACTCCATATAATTGAGCTCCATTAGACTGTCCAAATCTTTCTTCCAACTCTACCCACGCAACTCTTGCAGTACTACTGAAAAGAATTGATTTTGATATCTCTGGAGAAACACTGTTCAAAATCCAAGAAAGAACAGTGTCATTACATCTTTGCCAAAGTAGAGCAGTTGCAGCAGTGGAAGAAGGTCTGGGTATAGTGCCATCAATAAAACCCACTTTCTTCTTTGCAGACAAAGCAGTCAGCATTGCCCTCTTCCAGCCACCAAAACCAGTACCATCGAAAGGAGTAGCAACCAATTTGTTGCTTAGAGTATCAGAATGGTGTATATAATGTGGATCATCCATGCTTATTTATGTTTGTAAGTTTTCTGTTGCCATTTTCTTGAATTAAAGATGAAGATAAAGAAATTGAAGATGAAGATGAATTGATAGACAAATGAAGAAGATGAAGATATGAATGTAAAATTGATACGTGGGAGCTATGCAGAAACATGTTCAGATTGAACCTGCTCTGATACCATGTTGAACTTGATAGTTCATCATGATTAAGATGTGATTTGATTAAATGTTTAGAAAGAAAGATTGAGAGAGAGAGAGAGAGAGAGAGAGAGAGAGAGAGAGAGAGAATATAGCAGAAAGATTTGTGTATTGTATTATGAGTAAGATGAGTAAGTTGTGTACAATTTATGAGATAGCTATAGCTTTTATACTAGGGGTAAACCGACTTATGGGAGGTCTAACAACCTCTAACTAACTTCTAACAAACTTCTAACTAAGTTTGTTAGGTTATATTCTATCATTATATTCTAGCACATACTTCCTAAAAGTCTACGTCCACTATCTCTCTTGTTAATATTTTCCTTATAATCCTATCCAATTACAAAGAAAATCTCCACGATCAACCCAATCCTGCTTCTCGAGTCCAACCCTGTACCTCAATTAACTCTCTCTCACAAAACTGAAAATTACAACACGATTATTTTCTTATATGATTCCCAAGTTAGAACGATGGAAAACAATGATTGCCTAGAGATGTGAGAACTCAAGGATTCAAAATTCGAAAATTGATTCAATGGGCACAACTCAGAAGCTTTATAAACCATTTATAGGATGAGACGAGATGAATCAATTCTGAAAAAACAACACTAAATTTATAGGAGAAGGTTCATTAATCAAATCTTCCAAAATAAGGCAAGAGAATGTTCTTAGGATAATTCTAGAACAAATAGTTTTTATAAACCATTTTGACTTATTCTAGATAAGACCTTGTTCTTTTGGATTTAATTTCAGTTCTAATAAGTTCAGTTCAGTTCAGCTCTATTAAGTTCATTTCAGTTCAGTTCAGCTCCATTCAGTTCAGTTCAGATTATCTTATTTCAACACTAATATTACTATTCTTATTTTATATTCTTATTGATATCATTATATTAATTTATTTACTATTGTTATTATTATTATTGCAGAAATGCAAGAGGATCTCTTATTAATATAATAAAACCATACAAGACCCTTCTACCAAATCTACAAGGAGGTCAGAATAACAACCTTTACAACAAACCTACCAAGCAAAATACAAGATTAAAACAACTTAAGCAAATCCAAAGAACAATTAGCCATCCTTAAAGTAACTTGACTAATGACAAGCTGAACAACAACCTCAGGATCACGAGCAAGACCTTTGAAGATTCGATTATTTCGCTCACGCCAAGTGTGGTAAATAGTACAAAGTAGAGCACATCTGCTACGCTTCTTAATCCAACTACTCCCCCTATTATGAGTGAAGAACCAGGCCAAAATATCAGGGAAGCAAGTAACGGATGTAGCAAAGTTGAAGGCAGCATGTAATAGCAGTCCATATACTATTGTTATTGTTATTGTTATTGTTACTGTTATTATTATTATTATTATTATTATTATTATTATTATTATTATTATTATTATTATTATTTTTATATTTATTATATTTTTTTTTAGCCGGAAAGAACATATATTAAAATGGAAAAGCAGAGTACATCATCATGGTGAGGGGTCGGGGTTAAGGGGCGTGCAAGCCCCTAAAAAATCTACCATACAAAGTTCAATTACAAAGTTAGGAGCATGTTCCCAAATAAAACAACCATTACAAGAGCTTTCGTCATTGAAGGAAAATTTGGCGATTGCATCCGCTACTTTATTGGCTGATCTCTTCTCAAAAACGAGCTCTAAATGAGGAGAGGCTCGTACTAATTCCCTGCACTCAGCAATGATATTAGTAAAGGGACCACAAGAAGGTCGTTTCTCAAAATGGCGGTAACGGCATTAATACAATCTGAAGCAATCACAAATTTACTGGTGGAATGAGTAGCAAAAAGTATCCCTTTAATAATAGAAAGGATCTCACTAATGAAGGGGTTAGGGGCACTCAAACGGCTGGACCAACCCCGTACCCAAGTGTGGGGTAATATCCGTATAAGACCCTTTAAATTTAGGACTATAACGTAAATTTAACATGTGAAATATGGTCATAAACGAAATACAACAATGAAACGATAAAGATTAAGAATCAACCTCGGGTCCTTTGTAGTGCGGCGTAAAGAATGAAAATCAACGAGATTTCCTCCTAATTGTTGCACCCAAGACCGTCCGAGACTATGCCCTTGTGCTAGAAATGCTTTCTAATTGACTTGCAATATTGAGAAAGCTATTGTGAGTTTTGTCGATGTGAGATCTAGGAATTTCAGAGAAAATTGCTCCGAAACCCTAATATTTTCGAGAATGAATGATTAGGTTTCAAAAGGAGAAGAAACTCTCCTTTTGTTCCTTCATTCGGCCGTGGGTTTCATGAGGGGGAGTGGGCTTGTCCACTTCCTCCTTATTAATCTCGTGGTCCGATAAATTTCGCTAAAATGTATACGACGCGGTTTTTATAAATCGTCATCGGTTATCGGCTATTAAAACATCAACTAATAACACGGGTTAGTTGAAGTATTAATACATGTCCGACAAAGACGATATTGTATAATTTATTCAATATACATTAATTAAATATAATCGTTTATATTTAATTTACGAATTAACTGTTTAATTCGCCTTAGCCCATTTTATTTAATCCGTATTAAATATAATATCTCAACATCACATTTTGACTAATTATTAGTCAAATAACTCGGACTAACTGGTTAGTCAAAATTGGCATCAACATGACTGTATTTTCATCTCTTGTCACATCTCTCAAACGTATCCTATAGGTGTGACTTTTAGGGACCAGTTGATCACCGCCATCTGTATGACAATAACGTCAAACTTATCTAGCAAGCCAACCGTTATTGATAAACGTGGATCAACTGATAATAATACCAAAAGTATGCCCTTTGATCCTTTTAGAGATTTATAAGTCCTTGCACTAACTGTTAAGGACACCAGCCCCAACAAGCTCCCACTTGTCCGTACAAGTGTATGTGCAATGACGTTATCCGCACTAACTGGAGGACACAAGCTCCAACAAACTCCCACTTGTCCGTACAAGTGTATGTGCGATAACCGATTCTCATATTCATTTAAAATTTCTCCCACTCAATGTAAAACAATTTGCGGATCCGGATCCGCAAAGGTCGTATTTTACAATCGATCTGTATCAAGAGTGGTTTCCCCGACTAGAGAGTAACTTAACTGATAAAACGAATCCGTATCCGAGCATGGCCATGCATTTCAGTTACAGCTCCTCGAGTGGCCCTGAGAAATATCGAGTACCTGATAAAGGCTGAATATTTCCTTCAACTCGAACTCCTTCCGATCTAAGCGCAGCATGAAATGACCCAGAAAAAATCTACTTGGCCCCCTGTTACGGATGACCGTGAGAAAGAAACCAAAGTCACCCAAAATCTGCCTTAGTCTCAAGAGACAGTCGATAGTCAAAAGAATCGACTCTTAGGATCACCATGGAAGTCCTATCCACGACCGGGCACCGAATGTTATAAAACATTTAGGACTCCACGTCGATGTCACAATTGTGTCCTACGAAATATCCGTATAAACCGCCTCTGTGATTGGTCAGTCAACCGGTTGACTTATGGCTCGTTGAACCCACCATCAACCAACGTCACAAAATAATTGCCAGAGTTATCAGCTCATGTGGGCAATTAAGGACTGAAAAATATAATGTTCGTTCAGTTCACTTTGTGGTGTTCAAAAATTGTCGTACAATTCCACATGAAAAACAAAATATATAAAATATCAAAACGATGATGTCGTAGAGAGTACATAAGGGAATGAATCTAATCCATAAAAGAGTACTACAACTTAGGAACACGTTTAATTCCCATGGAATTAACGTGCCCTTCATGCTTATCTTGTCGTAATGGTTTAGTGAGAGGATCTGCTATGTTATCCTCAGTAGCAATCTTTTCTATCACTACTTCCTTTTGCTCCACGTAATCTCGGATTAGATGAGCTTTCCGTTGTACATGTCTAGACTTGTTGCTAGACTTAGGCTCCTTAGCTTGGAAGATGGCACCACTATTGTCGCAATAGATGGTAATCGGGTCATTCGAACTAGGCACTACAGATAGCCCATGTAAGAATTGACGCATCCATATCGCTTCCTTTGTAGCTTCGGACGCGGCATAGTACTCGGACTCGGTCGTAGAATCTCTTGTAATGCTTTGTTTCGAACTCTTCCACTGATCAAGCAGCCATTAAGAGTAAAAACGAATCCAGACCGAGATTTTGAGTCATCTCGATCCGTTTGGAAGCTAGCATCTCACGAATCCGGTTGCGCATAGCTTTTGAGGGCCTCCATAAGTCAATGCCCAATCTTTAGTCCTCCGTAGGTACTTAAGAATGTTCTTGACAGCCAGCCAATGTGATTCACCTGGATGCTGTTGGAATCGACTTGTCGTACTCAATGCATATGCCACGTCGGGACGTGTGCATATCATGGCATACATGATTGATCCTATAGCCGAAGCATAAGGAATCCGTGCCATGCGCTCTTTCTCTTCCGGTGTCTCTGGTGCCTGAGACTTGCTCAAATGCACCCCTGGAGCCATAGGAAGAAACCCCTTCTTGGAGTTAGTCATGCTGAATCTCTCTAGGACTTTGTCTATGTAAGACTCCTGACTGAGAGATAACATCCGACGTGACCTATCTCGATAGATACGGATGCCCAGAATTCTTTGTGCTTCACCCAGATCTTTCATCTGGAAATGGTTTTTCAACCATACTTTCACCGAAGTTAAGAGAGGTATGTCATTCCCAATCAGGAGTATGTCATCGACATACAATATTAGGAAGACAATCTTGCTCCCACTCGACTTGATATAAAGACATGGTTCCTCGACCGATCGAGTAAATCCATTTTCTTTAATCACTTGGTCGAAGCGATGATTCCAACTCCGAGATGCTTGCTTAAGTCCATAAATGGAACGCTTAAGCTTGCACACTTTCTTAGGATGTTCTGGATCGATGAAACCTTCGGGTTGTACCATGTACAACTCTTCCTCCAAAAAGCCGTTTAAGAAGGCGGTTTTCACATCCATTTGCCAAATTTCATAGTCATGAAAAGCGGCAATCGCTAAGATAATCCGAATGGAACGCAGCATGACTACGGGTGCAAAAATTTTATCGTAGTGCAAACCTGGCACTTGGGTGAAACCTTTAGCAACTAGTCGTGCTTTATAGATATCTTGTTGACCTTCCACAGAATGCTTTATCTTGTAAAGCCATTTGCATTAAAGGGGACGAACCTTAGCAGGTAAGTCAACGAGATCCCATACGTTGTTCTCATACATAGAGTCCATCTCGGATTGCATGGCCTCAAGCCATAGCTTTGAGTCAGAACTAGTCATGGCACCTTTATAGGTTGCGGGTTCACTACTCGTTAAGAGTAGAACGTCATCTATGTCATGTTCCTCGACCATACCAATGTATCTGTCTGGAGGAATAGAGACTCTTCCCGACCTCCTAGGTTCCTCAGGAATATTCACCGCAGCCGGGATTGAAGGAATTAGTTCCTCCAATGGTTGCTCGGTATTTGGTTCTGGAATCTCCGACAGGTCGAAGGTTCTATCACTCTTTGCATTCTCAAGAAATTCCTTCTCTAAGAATGTCGCACTAGCCGCAACAAAAACACGTTGTTCGGTTGGCGAATAAAAGTAATGACCAAGTGTTCCTTTAGGATAACCTATAAAGTATGTCTTGACCAATCGCGGCCGAGCTTATCCTCGTGTCTCCACTTGACATAAGCCTCGCAGCCCCAAACCCGTATAAAGGACAAGTTAGGGACCGTTCCCTTCCATAGTTCATATGGAGTCTTGTCAACACTTTAGACGGACTTCGGTTAAGTATTAGAGTGACGAAGAAGAGCAACCCCACAATGAGTCATGCAACACGGTGTGACTCATCATGGATCGAACCATATCAAGTAGTGTTCGATTTCTCCGTTCGGACACACCATTCAATTGAGGTGTTCCAGGTGGAGTTAACTGTAGGGCAATCCCACAGTCCTTTAGGTGTTGATCAAACTCGTGAGAAAGATACTCGCCACCACGATCTGAACGTAGTGTTTTAATCTTTCTACCTAATAGGTTCTGCCCTATTCTCGGTATTCTTTGAATTTTTCAAAGGATTCACTTTTGTGCTTCATTAAGTAGACATAGCCATATCTACTTAAATCGTCCGTGAAAGTGATGAAATACCTATAGCCTTCTCGTGCGGTGATTGACATAGGGCCACATACATCCGTGTGTATGAGTCCTAATAGGTCAGCACCGCGCATTCCAACACCTTTGAAGGAAATACGAGTCATCTTACCGATGAGACATGATTCACACGTGCCAAATGATTGAAAATCAAAGGCCGAGATAGCTCCATTTTTAATGAGCTTTTTACGCGTTCTCATTAATGTGTCCCATACAGCGGTGCCATAGATACGTTTGATCTTTGTCACCAACCTTTAACTTTTTATTCATTACGTGTAATATTTCGGTGGTCCGATCTAAAACATAAATTCCGTTCATGGAGACCGCCTTGCCATAAATCATATCGTGTAAAGAGAAAATGCAAGTATTATTCTCTATTACAAATGAAAAACCAAGTTTGTCAAGTGCAGAAACTGAAATAATGTTTTTGGAAAGACTAGGTACATAATAGCAGTCATATAATGACAACTCAAATCCGCTAGGAAGTTGGATCACATATGTCCCCTTTGAGATGGCAGCCACTCTTGCTCCATTCCCGACACGCAGTCCACCTCACCCTTTACGAGGGGTTCGATGTTTCGGAGCCCCCGCACATGATTACACAGATGAGAACCACAACCAGGATCAAGTACCCAAGTTCCGTAACTTGCGTGGTTAATCTCAATCATATGAATAAAAGTAGAAGAGAGAGAAGACATACCAAAAGGTTTAACACGACCTGCCTTTAAGTCCTCATGATAAACGGGACATGTACGCCTCCAATGCCCAGTCTTGTGGCAATGATGGCATTCCATGTTTTCATTCTTGCTCTTTGTCGCGCCCGATGAGGTGCTCGACTCACCAGGCCCACTCTTACCTGAACCCGACTTCTTGAACTTCGGTTTACCTCTCGCTAGGTTTGCCTGAGCTTTGCCCTTACCTTTCCCCTTGTTTGTCACAACAAGAACATCCTGTTTCAAGCTCCCACTGAACTTCATGTCCTTCTGGTCGGTCCGTACGAGAAGGAGTGCGATTCATGGGGACTTTTCTTCAAATCATTCATATAGTAATTCGCTCTAAATTGCGAAAAACCATCGTGGAGTGAGTGAAGCATGCGGTCAATAACAATGTTCTCGCTGATTTTACAATCAAAGGTCTCCAGCTTCTCGACATTCTCAATCATGCTGAGAATGTGTGGGCTAACCGGTTGGCCCTTCTGGAGTCTCGCATCAAAGAAGCGAGTGGTATGCTCATAGGTCACGATTCTCGGTGCTTTCGAGAATTCCTTGGTGAGCGTGGTGAAAATCTTGTTCGCACCATGGGCTATGAAGCGTTTCTGCAAATTGGGTTCCATTGCAAAAATGAGTACGTTTTTAATCGCACCCGCTTCCATACGTAAATCATTAAACTTGGTGATTTCAAATACTCTAGCCGTGGGACCTGGGTTTTGCCGGGATGGGCTCTAATAGATATTTGAGCTTCCGTCGCCAGCGGCAGCATTCCGTAATGCCGCCTCCCAGTCCGCGAAGTTTGATCCATCATTCTTCAGTCGAGTAGACTGATTCATCTGATTCATGAAGATCCGAAGCCAGGACTCACGGTCCAATGTGGCACTTGGCATTGGGTTATCAGTAGAACCAGCCATTTGTTATTAGCAGTTTAAAAATTCGTGTTCTACACTGAAAAAGAAAGAAAACAAAAACGAAATAAGCAACTCATCGAGGTGATTTAAGTCTATTTAAAATGTATTTTAACGTGTAGACTCAAGCACTTGCATAATTGATCTTCCTCAAGAATGATACAAGTGATCCCAAGACTCAATTTCCGTAAATTGATAAGCCAACTGTTTAGCTAATTCTTCCGTAAGAACTCTTGGTCGATAGATTTCCGTAAATCCTATCTATAGTCCACCATAATCACAGGATCGTACGAGTGACCATAGTGTTGAGATAAAATAGGTCAATCGGTTCCAACTTACCCGACGTAGAAGGGGTCATATTATGCCTACCGACGAAGAAGGGACTCATTGGAGTTTGACCTATAAAGACCATTCTCAATTTTGGTTTATACGAGGAAGATCCCATCAACTTAATTTTAATTCATTTTAAGTGAACAAATAACTAGCGTCTGCGTGAATGAATTAATTTGGGTGATGGCTTAGCATTGAACGTGTGACATGAGAATGTCTAAGAAAACTAACTCGTGACCTCTATATGTGTCAGGTTTCATGCAATAATTAGGTGGTTTGGTTTTAGGCGGAAAATGATGCAAATTATCGTTACAAAAATAAATAAATGAATGCAATACGTAAATAAAATTCATAGTGTGGCCTATCCTAATAAAATAAAACATAAAACAACTTTGGAATCCACCGTTGGACCCGAGAAGCTTGTCTTGATGTTCCATCTTGATTCATGTAGCGGGAGTGAGCATCTGATTCTCCATCTTTGGTCTTCTCAAAAATTACAATTAAAAATACAAGATATAAACCTATTTACATTCTAATTAAAAACTGTAATTACAAGTGAAAAATCCAAAACGGAGATACGAGATCTCAAAATACAACCAAGACCGTGTTCCATCATTACGGTAACACGTTCTACTAAGGCCACACTAAGTTACAACCGTTTGTAAAATAAATAAATACGTAATAAAAGCATTCAAAAACATTCATAATTAACGATAAATAAAATGCATCAACTAAAACAAATTTATTCGTGACATAATTCCGTAATTATGTTAAATTTATCCAAACCACCTTTTAACGATTAAAATTTATGTGATAAAACTGCTTCTATCAATTTCATTTTAATCTATTACAATCCGTTACTTTAAATACGCTTTAAAATAACTATATGGTACGTGTGTGAACCGTTTCACAATCATAGCGAGTGTACAATATCCGTATAAAGTACATATTAAGGCCAAAAGAAAATTTAAAAGAAAAAGAATAAATTTTCAAAGCTGCCAGAACAAAAATCCCTCGATCCAGGGACAAAAGTGCTCGATCGAGGAACAAAAGGGCTCGATCGACTGAACTGCTAGTCGATCGAGAAGTATGCTAATCAGAAAGTACTCGATCGACAGTACTGGAGGTCGATCGAGAGCTTTTATCAGCAAATCTGCTCGATCGAGTACGAGGACATCTCGATCGAGCAGTGGGGTTTTGAAAGTGGTCGATCGAGCACAAGGACTCGATCGAGTAAAAACAAAACAGAAAAACCTCTCGATCGATAAAAACATGCTCGATCGAGAACAAAAATTTCTGAAAAACAAAACCCTCGTGAAAACAGTTTTGACGAAACAAAACAAATGCAATTTGATCAAAAACGCATAAGAACAATTTTACAATCTGACAAAACTTGACATATTGTTATAATCTCCGTATAAAACAACAATATGCACAAAAACAAATCGAAAATAAGATGAAACAACCGTGTAAAACATGTCACGGTTTCAAAAAAAATTTCAGCCGTGTAAACAAGGCACGGTTTTCGAGACAAAAACAACCGTTTCAAATCGTTTTATGAAAAATCACAATGAAAATTTACGTGGCCTCGCTCTGATACCACTTGTGGGGTAATATCCGTATAAGACCCTTTAAATTTAGGACTATAACGTAAATTTAACATGTGAAATATGGTCATAAACGAAATACAACAATGAAACGATAAAGATTAAGAATCAACCTCGGGTCCTTTGTAGTGCGGCGTAAAGAACAGAAATCAACAGAGATTTCCTCCTAATCGTTGCACCCAAGACCGTCTGAGACTATGCCCTTGTGCTAGAAATGCTTTCTAATTGACTTGCAATATTGAGAAAGCTATTGTGAGTTTTGTCGATGTGAGATCTAGGAATTTCAGAGAAAATTGCTCCGAAACCCTAATATTTTCGAGAATGAATGATTAGGTTTCAAAAGGAGAAGAAACTCTCCTTTTGTTCCTTCATTCGGCCGTGGGTTTCATGAGGGGGAGTGGGCTTGTCCACTTCCTCCTTATTAATCTCGTGGTCCGATAAATTTCGCTAAAATGTATACGACGCGGTTTTTATAAATCGTCATCGGTTATCGGCTATTAAAACATCAACTAATAACACGGGTTAGTTGAAGTATTAATACATGTCCGACAAAGACGATATTGTATAATTTATTCAATATACATTAATTAAATATAATCGTTTATATTTAATTTACGAATTAACTGTTTAATTCGCCTTAGCCCATTTTATTTAATCCGTATTAAATATAATATCTCAACATCACATTTTGACTAATTATTAGTCAAATAACTCGGACTAACTGGTTAGTCAAAATTGCCATCAACATGACTGTATTTTCATACTGTCACATCTCTCAAACGTATCCTATAGGTGTGACTTTTAGGGACCAGTTGATCACCGCCATCTGTATGACAATAACGTCAAACTTATCTAGCAAGCCAACCGTTATTGATAAACGTGGATCAACTGATAATAATACCAAAAGTATGCCCTTTGATCCTTTTAGAGATTTATAAGTCCTTGCACTAACTGTTAAGGACACCAGCCCCAACACCAAGAGCCAACACAATCCCTAACAATACACCTAATGCTAGTAACCGAAGAGGAGGGGGAGAAGGCCGCGTCTACATTAATTTTTGACCAATGCTGCAGGGGAGGAGCCCAGCTATAAGGGAAGCGATAGGCAGAAGTGTGAGGACCAAGGTGAGAGGGTGATTGGGGGTAGAGCTTGGCAGCAATCCAGGATGAAGCCTGGGAGGAGATGGCATCACAGAATCAAGGGTAAGGCGGAGGTGAGGTGGGCGAAAAGATGGTATCGCATCGTCTGAGCCAAAGGCGCCAAACAATAAAGGAGAAAAGGATGGACCACGAGGAATTACGGGAGGTGGCATTATCAAAGATCCACTGTTTATATTATTATATTTATATTTAATATATTTATTTATTATTATATTATTATGATGAATCATAATATTATTATATTTATATTTAATATATGGGTTATGATAAATACAACCCAATGGGTTGTATTTAAGCAACTAAAAGAAGAAATAAATAGTTAATACATGCATTAATTGCATTGATTTATGTGTAATTTACACTCTAGTTTTTAAATTAATACTAAATTTAGAAGGGTATTAAATGCTTAAATACAACCCAGTGGGTTGTATTTATCATTTTCCTTAATATATTTATTTATTATTATATTAATAAGTTATTATATTACATTTATTATTTTATTAATATATTCATTATTATATTAATAAGTTATTATATTACATTTATTATTTTATTAATATATTCATTATTATTAATATTATTAATAACATATTTAATATTATTAATATTATATTTAATATTATTATATTAATAAGTTATTATATTAGACCTATTATTATTATTATTATTATATTTATGTTTTAGTTATTATTATTAATATATTATATTATTATTAATAATGTAATAATTTATATTACTAATATATTA
This sequence comes from Silene latifolia, assembly GCF_048544455.1. Lineage (NCBI taxonomy): Eukaryota > Viridiplantae > Streptophyta > Magnoliopsida > Caryophyllales > Caryophyllaceae > Silene > Silene latifolia. The sequence goes on from NC_133535.1 coordinate 17,435,661, forward strand.
TTATTATTGTTGTTGTTATTATTATTATTATTACTATATTTATTATTATATTACTATTTTATTTTTTATATATCTTATTAGATTATTATTATTAGATTATATTAATATATTATTATTATTATTATTATTATTATTATTAATGAATAATATTGTTATAATATTTATTATTATTATTGGTATTATTGTTATTATAATATTTATTATTATTATTATTATTATTATTATTATTATTATTATTATTATTATTATTATTATTATTATTATTATTTTGCAGAAAAGCTTTGGATCTTTTTATTACACAAATAAGAATGAAAGTACAAGACCCATGCCACTCTTTCCTACAAAGGAGACCAAAGTAGCCTCCTAAGATGAGAAGAAAATAACCTCAAAGAAAAACCACACAAGCCAGATTACAAGCCTAGACACCTAGTAACCATACAAATAGTTTTAGAGCTAAGATTCTCCGGAGAGGATGCAATCTCCTGAAAAATACGAGTATTTCTTTCCTTCCATATGTAGTAAATGGTAGCCAGAAGTCCGGCATTATGCAAATGATTCCTCCTAGCCATAAGGAAATCTTGGACAGTATCATGCAGATCAAAAGTAACCTCCTAAATGTGCAGCCTAGCTGCAACTGCACCCCAAACCTGAGCAGAAAGCTCACAGATGAAAAACAAGTGATTAGTGTCCTCACATTGCCTAAGACAAATAGAGCACCTATTAACCAGCATTATCCCTCGAGATATAAGCTTATCAGTAGATGGAAGCTTGTCATGCAAAGCTAACATTCCAGTGAAAGAATGCTTGGGATGGCATCCTTTATCATGCACCAGAGAGGCCCAGGGGCAGGGAACAACACTGATGCGTGGTCTGATCAGGTCATAAATGGCTGCAACATCAAACCTCAGACGAGAAGTGCACCTGGCCAACAATTTTAAAGCTTGCCCAGGTCCACCAGAGAGATCCAGTAACAAGTCTTTCATTTTTATCACAATGTTCCAATACCAAGAATGAGAAATACTAGACTGAGCTGACCAAATATCCCCACCCTTTAAGATATACTAAGTAACTCAACGAGACCATAAACAAGTAGGTTTAAACAAGAGTTTCCATACCCACTTAGTCATCTGAGCAGAATTCCAGCTGAGGACCTCCTTAATACCCGTGCCACCTTCCAACTTAGGAGTACATAAGAGCTGCCAATTCATAAAGATGTGCCTCCTACTGCCATCCTTTATCCCTCAAAGAAAATCCTTACAAAGCTTCCTGATTTTCTTTGCAATCCCTTTAGGCAAGAGCACACTACCCCCCCAGAAGTTGTTTAGACCAAAAATAACTGAGTTTATCAGTTGAGTTTTACCTGCATAACCCAGATTCTTGTTGGCCCAATGCATAATCCTCTCCTTAATCTTATCCAAGAGGGGCTGATACATGTCCTTAGTAATTCTGGCATTAAACAAGGGCAATCCCAGGTACCTGAATGGGAAATCACCAGCACTAAACCCAGTTGCATCTAAGATAGCAGCTTTAAGATCATAGGCAACCCCCTCAAAATAAAGGCAAGTCTTGGAAAGATTAGCCTGCAGCCCAGAAAGCTTATCAAAGGTGTCCAGACAAGAAGCAACAGCAGTAATAGAGGGCAAATCCCCTCTAGTAAAAACTAATAAATCATCTGTAAAAATAAGGTGTGTAATATTCAATTGAACACATTTAGGATGATAAGAGAAATTATCAAACCTAGGAAGCTTTCTAAGAATCCTTGATATATAACACCTCTATACAAAGAACAAAAAGGTAAGGAGAAAGGGGGTCCCCCTGCCTAAGCCCACGTTTACCAGAGAAGTATCCTTCTAACCCACCATTAATGTGAAGAGACTAGGAAGGAGAAGAAACACAGGCCATTATCCAGTCCACAAAAATAGAAGGAAAATTCAATCTCAGCATACAATTCCTCAAGAAATCCCAATTAACAGAGTCAAATGCCTTCCTGATATCCACTTTGAGGAGGCATCTTGGGGTGAGATAGGCTCTGCCATACTTAGAAACCAGTTCATGAGCCACCATAGTGTTATCAAATATGTCCCTATCAGCCACAAAAGCAGCTTGTTCAGGACCAATGACAGAGTCCAGAGTGAGCTTCGGTCTATTTGCAAGAATTTTGCTGACCACCTTGTAGAAAGTAGTACAACAGGCTATGGGTCTAAAGTCCCTAACAGTGGTAGGAGTGTCCATTTTGGGAATAAGCACAAGCATAACAGAGTTAGCAGCCCTAGGCATCACACCAGATTGGAAAAATTCCAGAACTGCAGCTTTGAAATCAGGACCCACCTCAGACCAGGCATCTAAGAAAAATCCAGAAGAATATCCATCAATGTCTGGACTCTTGTTCCTATCAATGGATTTGAGAGCATCCAGAATCTCTCTTAACAGTACAGGCCTTACCAGCTCTGCACAGCACTCAGAGGGAACTAAGTTACTCTCAAATAAATCATCAGGCAGAGGCATAATAGGACTAGAAGCACCCAGCAGAGCTTCATAGTAGGAAACAAAACCCTGTGCTACCTCCTGTGTACCAGTGCAGAGATGCCCAGAGTCATCTAGAATAGTGTCAATAGTATTTCTAACTTTCCTTGTAGCAATCCTAGAATAGAAGAATCTAGTACCCAGATCATCTGGTTGCAGCTCATGAACTTTGGCTCTCTGGGAAAGAGCTTGCAGTTCAGCTTTCTTAATCAGAAGATACTCTTTCAACAGGGACTTTTCCTTAGCATGGATTATAGGATCCAAGGGAGTAGCCTGAAGAAGAGCTTGGCAAGACAAAAGAGCTTGTTGAGCTTCAGTAACTCTAGAAGAGAGATTAGTGAAAGATGCAACATGAATCCCTCTCAAAAATCCCTTCAGTCTTTTAAGCTTCTGAAAAAGAGATCCCAAATAGTCCTGAGACCACCCTTCCTTAACACAGGCCTGAAAAGATGGAGAAAGAGCCCAACAGTTCATATACCTGAAAGTCCTCCTAACATGACTGTTGTCAGCAAGGGCCTGTTGAGCTTCAGTAACTCTAGAAGGTAGATTAGTGAAAGATGCAACATGAATCCCTCTCAAAAATCCCTTCAGTCTTTTAAGGTATTATTATTATTATTATTATTATTATTATTATTATTATTATTATTATTATTTTATTTTATTTTTTTATAATGGATGCGCGCAGCTTTCATTAAAATTAAAATAAAAGTTTACATGAAATTGGTGGGGAGCCGAGAGACAATCTGGGCTCCCGCACCCTTAGCAATAGCAAAGCTAAGTCTAGTAAAAATGTAAGCGGCCATCCGAGCCCCCGCATCCTGAGATACCGAGAATTTCTGGATCCGCTTGAGCAAGGCAACAGCATCCGAACCCAACTCCCCAAGTGAAGAGAAAGAGAAAGGTAGGAAACCATAACCCGCTACCGCGCACAAATCCCCATACTTAGCACACTTTCGCTGAGCAGCATCAGCGACAACCCGGCCCGGCACAAAATCTGCCAACCCAGTCTGAGTCAAAGGTGAAGAACCTGTCAGGTCGACGCACACATCACGCCCCCTGTCCCAAGAATAAAGCAATAAATCCGCAGGACGAAGAGAGCCACCATGCCCATCAACCAAACCGATATCAACCTCCTTCCCCGCAAAGAATACCGGATCTATAGCAGATGTCGAAAAGAGTGTCCCGGACAAGGTTATGCCGATGTTTAACGCCCACAAGATGCAAGACAAGAAACAACGTGGTCCCCAAAAACATCCCCAGGAAAACCCGAGAGCAAGCGGGACGGGGCCTAGATACCGTGAATAACGAACACCCGCACGATACCCCAAAGACACTACGGTAAGTCCTCCCGTTCATAGTCTGACCCAACCCCGAGATAGGAACCGCACGTAACCAATCGGAGGAGTGAGAACCTGCCGAGATCGCCATAAAGCAAGCTGGCGCGGTGTCAAAGAGAAAACAGACTCTGAGGCAGCAGCAACCGTCGTGAAATAAATGTCTGCCAATTTCTTCATAAGTTTGGGTCAGCAATTTCACTAGGGTGACCTAATATACCGAACCCGTAGTTGCGGAAACACTGCGCGGCATCATCAAAAGCGGGGGCCAGCGGCTACAATACCGAGAAGGGCCGAGGAGCTTAGCCTCGCAAACCAACAGATCGCAAGCGGGACGCAATAAAAGCATAAAATAAAACATCTCCCGCCGCATAGACACCAAGACCACCAAGATGAAAAGGGAATGTAGCAAGGCGCCACCGCCAATCCCCAAAACCCGGCCCCGACGCGGTGACAATACGTTCCAAGCTAGAACGAAGAGCGGCATCAAAAGGAAGATGGACATACCCAAAAACACTAGGGGAGCAAGTACGAAGGGAGAAGTAGAGCTTAGAAATACCAAGTCAAGCTCGAAGAAGAAGCAACTCACATTGCGGGTCCTCAATCCTCGCAACCAAGTCCATTAGCTCAAGGGTCTTAGTTACTCTCGTCGCCACAATCTCACCGGTAAAACCAGGACAAGTCTTGACAGTCCTCCCAAAATCGTAACACCGCGCAATGGCCGAGAAATAGAAGTGGGGAAAACCCCGGAGCCGACTCAGTAGATCCTCAACAGGCCAAAAGACCTCCGTCTTAGAGACATTAAGATGTAATCCAAAACGAGGGCCATCCAACCTAATCAAGTCCAAAACCTTCCCCACCTCCAAAGTATCACCCACGATGGTGCCATCATCTAAGTACCATGCCTGCAAAGTGAGGTCAAAAGTGTCCCGGATCTTGCAAACCAAGGGATGCAAAACCAACGCGAAAAGCAAAGGCCCCAACGGATCACCCCGTTGAACACCCCGACAAGACCACAAGCAGCGCTCCCCATAAAAAAAGGCGGGCGGTGCCGGAATAACAAAACTCCACCCAACGGGAGAGAGCTGGCAACGACGGCGGACCTCCCGAAGCATGGTCGAACGGTCAACAAGGTTGAACGCATTCTCGAAATCAACCAGCAACATAGAAAGCCCCACCTGAGCCCCCGAGCCTCAATGAGCCGGTTCAAGGCATGCAAGATAGCCTCTCCTCCACCGGACACACCCACCCCGAATCAAGCCCATCAAAATAAGAAGATAAAGACGGACCAACCATAGAAGCACCAACCTTAGAGACAAGCCGTCTCCGGACCGTACCAACAAAGAATAGGACGAACTCCACCACCCGGTTTAACGAGTGGTGTGAGAGAGGGGCGCCTGCAATGTACTCACCCAGAGGAAGAGGACACCGGCCCTCAAGAAAAAGATTAACCACCCTAGTAGTAGAAGTGATCAAATCATCGGAGATAGCCACAGCAGCGCCACTCAAACAGTCCATAAGGTGTTGGGCACGAAAACCATCCCTCCCACAGAAAGTACCACGAGGGAAGCTCCGAATCATATCCAAGACCACCGCCGAAGAGGTAACCAGAGGATGATGATCCCCAGACAGAGGAGGCAATGAAGGAGGCGGGGCGACAGGATGCTTCTCACGCAGGGCCACGAGAGTGGCATCGGAGTAGGGAGGGACCCCAGAGGAAGAAAGCACCCGTCAAAGACAGAAGATAATGGCCATCGAAATTTTCCGCCGACATTGGCGGAGGTTAAGCTCACTCAAATCCAGATCCTCATCCACGAAAAATGAAGAAGGACCCTCATCAAAACACTTCAGAATAACCGCAACCCCCCCCCCCCAGTGCCCCCAAGCAAGGATAGCCACAGCAATACTCTCCTCCCGATGCCGACGCCGAATAGCAGTCCGACACTCATGATTACTCCGAGGAGCGAAAGTCTTGAGCAAACAAAGTGGTAGAACAAGCAAACGAACCCAGCGGGAGAGATCACTAGGGGCATCAAACACCGCATCCAAGGCCCCTTTCAAAGCCCGAGCAAACCCAAGACGGCACTTAGGAGGAATAGATTTCACGGTGCGAAGGCCTAAAGACAATAAACTATCCAGCGAAGATATAGACCACTGAACGAGCTCTACACTATCATCAGAAGAAACCGAAGTAGAAGGAGCCAAAGGTCTCGGAATACCATGAATATGGAAGGTGTAAAGGCCATCAACACACTCCGGATGCATCACAAAATCACCCCGACTATGCCGACATCTTGTTCTAACAGTACGGGTCATAAAACATACCTCACACAACCAGAGCCCCATCCGTCTCAAAGAACTGTCGGCATTGGAATAAACAGTCAAACTATCAGTAAGAGTCTGACGCGTAAGGTCCAACACACCGTCATGACAATGTCGGACCTGTAAATGTTTCTGCCAAGCCGCCTTTGTAAGGCCCTTACCGAAACCATCCCGACACCCATGAAGACCCGAAAAAGGACAATGGTACCGTACAAGCTCGGGCATGAAGGAAGAAAAACCCCACGCCCCACCTGCAACAAAAAACCGATATAGCCACCAAGCAACCACCCGAACGAAGACCACTCTGAAGGCAACCGCACAAGCAGCTAGAGGCAAGACCCACCGCAAACAACAACCACAACCTAAAGAAAAGGCAGCCAAGGTGACCACTAAACACCACCCACTCCGGTGATGATCAACCACCACCACTAGCTACCAAAAATATAAAAGAAACCCACACGGCACTAGACACCCGCAAATCCCACCGCAAACAACAACCACACCATAAACAGCGGCAGCAGAAGCAATGGCCGGGGACAGCACCACAGACCACCAGGCCACCGCAAGGGCAAACACCAGCAGCAAGAAGGCAGTAAAAAAAAACGAAACAAACCGCAAAACCCTACTGTAAAAGGAAACATGACACTCACACCTTATTATTATTATTATTATTATTATTATTATTATTATTATTATTATTATTATTATTATTATTATTATTATTATTATTATTATTATTATTATTATTATTATTATTATTATTATTATTATTATTATTATTATTATTTCAGTTCAGATAAGTTCAGTTCAGTTTAGCTCCATTAAGTTCAGTTCAATTCAGTTCAGACAATTTCAGTCCAAAAAAACAAGGCCTAAGATATCTTCCTTTCTTTCCAAGCAACTTTTCCACAAAATAAGTAGCTTATTTTACCGGAATGTCTCGTCCAAAATAAACATTGCTTATAAAAAGTTATTTTCGAAAAGATTCAGAAATCGTTTTCACTGTGCCCTTGTGACCTGTTCTAAACTAACGACTGTTCAGTGCAGATAAGTTGAGTTAACTTAAGACTCACACCTTTACATTAGCTAGACCCGGCCAAGGACTAAGACTCGAACAATGTCTTCAAAATTCTTCCAAGAATGATATCTGTCCTTGTATACCTGTCACATTACAATACTAGCTAACAAACACTAGTCCTCTCTAAATATGTGGTTGGACGTCGCCAGCCTAGGCCTTTCAACCTTGGCTCTCACATTTGGAAGTTTATCGGCCTTGGTTGGCCCCTCTTTAAGGATTCCTTGGTTTGGTCCCTTAGGGATGGAGAGCAGATCAAATTTTGGGATGATAATTGGACCACTCTTGGCCCACTTCGATCTCTTATTTTCGGCCCCTTGCTTTCCTCCTCCTATAACCGGCGCGTTTCTTCCATCATTTCTAGTGAGTCGTGGGACTTTTCCAATATCGAATTCTCCCTTCCCTTATTCATCATCAGGTCTATTCTTGCTATCCCAATCCCTATTTTGCCTTGTCCCGACAAATCCGTTAGTTCCCTCTGTTCATCCAATGGCTTCTCCTTAAGTCGTGCCTACTTCCTCCACTCGCTCCCCCCCCCCTCTACTTCCATCCTTTGCTGGCCATGACCTTTCTTGGATTTGGTCCATTCACACCCAACCCCGTATCTCCCTTTTCTTGTGGCTTGCTTGGTGGGATCTGTAGATACCTCATTTCTGCACCTCTCGCAAACCACCCGGTGATGATTGGGCCGCATGTTTGGTACGCGGAACGATTTGTGACAGTTCGTAAGTTTATCGTCAAGTGATTGCTCAAATATTAATGTCTACCTCTTAGTTGTCATTTACGTGCCGATACGGTCGTTTTGTGACAAGAATTAGAGTACATTTGGAGTCCGGGCCTAAAACCGTCTTCATTTTCTGATAACCGTTAAATCCCGAGTCAGAATGTTCTGGAATGTTCCGGATATTTCTATTCCATATTTTATAAATATTTTACAATCTTTATCCTTTGGTAAACAATTTCCCGTAATATTCATACAAGATATTAAGGAAAACCAAAATATTCCGTCCTACCATAACTTAAACACGGAAATATTTCTTCCGCAGGAGGAAACCCCTTGGGAAGAGACGCAGCAGGTGCTGCGCCTCTTCCCAGGTCCTTTTCTGCGTGTTTTTCGTATCTTTTTTATATCTTTCCGAGATTCACTTCCAAAGACTCTCCGAAACCCTAATTCCTTCACGTGATTAGTATAAATAGAGAACTTCGGTCTCTCATATTTCTCACGCGAGTGTCCGCCCTTCTCTTCTCCCTTTGCATTCTAGACCTTTGTTCTTACTTTTTGGCGTCTACGTGCTTGAACATTCGACCACGTAAGCTCGGATCCTTCTGAGTACCAGCCTCGTTTGCATGACCGACCAATTTGACCAACTCCACACCAATCAACTTAATTAATCTAATCGTTTTCCTCTTACAAGGGCACTTTCATATTTGCATTATAGTTCGAGTCGAGCATCGCTAATCGATAACGTAGTCCTTCTCGTTTCGTCAAACATGTAAGTCTGAGGGTGTAAATCTCTCTTTTATTATTGTTCTTTACTTTTGTATCATAATTAATGTAAGGTTTATGTCGAAAATACTTATTAAAACCGATTTCTAAAACCGTGCTTTAAAACCTCTTTTTACGGATTTCCAGAAGGCAAACCGTCGAGAAAGGACGCAGCAACTGTTGCGCCTCTTCGAAGGAGCGCGATTCTGCTTGCGCCTCTTCGTGAGGGCCGCCGCAGCTTCTTTTCCTTTCTTCTTCCTTCGTCCTCTGTAATTCGTTCGTCAAAATTTGTTTCGTTTGTTTCCTGTTAATTCTTTGACATAATAGCTTATCATCTCACATGTATATTATTTATCATTCATTCGTACGTATAATTCATCATTAAATCCGGCTTAAATCCCTTATAATCCGATATTTGCGGGTTTTCGTCATTAAACTCAATCCGGGTTGTAGGAATTCGATTTGTTCATATCGGGTTTCTGGAATTCGACCGTTGATATATTCTCATCCGTCTTTTGTCGTATTCGTCATTAATTTGTCGTTAATTCGTCTTGTTTAGCTTATTTAATTCACCTATGTCATTAATCGATCGTTCATTCATGTAATTAATCCGTTTAATTCCGTCTCATCCATATTTTATTGCTTTTACGACCTTCATTCACATGTAAATAACCTATTAATCACTTCTATCCGAGTATATATTATAAATCAATCATTAAATTAACCCACGAATATTAACGATTTGCAGTTCCGGCTTCACAGCCAGAACTCATCCTTGGAACAGACGCAGCATCTGCTGCGCCTCTTCCAAAGGGCGCAGTCCTGCTGCGCTTGTTCCAGGTTGAGTTCTGTCTCTGAACTCCGTTGTTGCTTGACTTAGTTTAATTAGCTTATGTATTAATGGACTATTATCCGTATTGTCGCCTTAATTTCTGTTCGTTAATTCTTTCTTCTTTCTTTTCCCAAATTATCCGTTTTAAAGGTATTTTCGACATAAATCGCTAATCCCGGTGTAATTATTGTAATTTCTTATTATTGTAATTTTATTCCTTGTATTTTGTATCATTTGTATGTTTTCACATGTAATTGAGCATTAAATCCTACTTCGACCCAATTGATTGTTAAACTATGTGTCAACCGACTTAGTTAAATTCACATGCTAGGATTAAAACTTGGATGTTGCATTGCATGCATATAATCGACGATATATCAAGTATAGATGATGTCCCTAATCATTAGTAGAGGCCGCTATCGAGGCGGGCGGGATTAGGTGTTCGATCAAAAGAGCTTCCTAATACGTACCCTCACCCCTTACTCCAGATCTCTGTGAACATCCGTGTTCATTGGCATCCACGAGAGTCATTCTAGACATAGAATGCTAAGGGTAACGATTGCTTAGTGTTCATGTCACTACTTTGTGTCTTGGCATGACACGAGGTATTCGAACGGTTCCAATTTCCTATAAAAATTGGTGGCGACTCCAACAAAATGCAAACGCTTGTTCTCTTCCTCCCGAGCGCCCCCGTAGGCCCCCGCTGTCCACAGTTTGGCGACTCCGCTGGGGAAAATACACTTACGTGTAGCCAAGGGTGAAACTTGAACAAGGTTAGGGAATAGTTTGTACAAGACAATTGTCGGTTTTCATAACTCGGTCTTCCTAGACCGTTTCATTCGACCTTCCTAGGCCCAACCCAACCCATTCGACCAATCGTCCCGTCTAAACAGTCCTAATTCTTATTTGGGCCTAAGGATGGATAGCGATTGACGTCATCCATACCATGATGCTTACTCTTGTTTGTATCAAGGGCCTTCACTACTCGAGGAAATGGACTAGGAATCGGCCTTACTCTTGTTTGGTACGAGCCTCTCCACAGACTTCGGGTTTGATGGTTCGGTATGGCAACCCACCCTTTAAACCAAAACCCTTTTAAAAGCACTCAGCATCCCGTTATAATGCTTGTATAAATGTTTGTACCTTACGTGATCACCATTTCTAAACGAAACCATGACGATTTTTGCAAAAATCAAAACCCCTTTTTTTAATCAAAATTTCGAAAAAGGCCATTCGATTAGCGCAAAACCCAGTCGAAACTCCGTCCGTTTGTCGAGTCAAAATTTGGGCCACAAGCTCATTTCAAAACCTCACTTTGAGTCCACTCCTACGACTACACTATAGTTGATTAGGATACGCATTTTCCAAAACTTTGTCCTTTCTTCAAAGCTCACTCAACACAAGTGGCACACACCCACTTCACGAGTCAAAACATTTCTTCTTTTAGCAAGTGTGTTAGAATGGTCGATCGTGTTTTGATTCGTCATCGATCTCTTATCCAGTTTTCAAGATGCCCGGAACCAGCGACACGAACCTCAACCAACTTCAAGATGGTAATGATCGAATCCTAGCCGCGCTAGCTCAAATCCAAGTTACTCAGGACCAAGTGTATGATCGCCTTGACACCATCGAGGGTCGGATCTACGCCGTAGAGGGGAGATTGCCTCCTCACGAAAGTGAAGTAGTAGGTGACTTCGCGAGTGAATCCAAGGACGAAAATCCTCCCATGGGACTAACTGTAGCTGAGAAAAGACTCCAATACTTAGAGGAGAAATTGATGTACCTTAAGGGGGATGACATTTATAGGGAGAATAATCGCAAGTATGAGGCCGTCAACTCCAAATTGCCAACCAACTTCAATATGACGGATATCCCTAAATTCAAGGGGCACGAAAACCCTTTGAACCACATCCGTGCCTTCAAGGATTACATGTCTATCAAAGGCATCAAACCCGAGATGTTCTTAAGGATCTTTCCTTCATCTCTTGACACCATCCCAAAACAATGGTTCTACTCTTTAGAACACAAGAAGATCGCTACTTGGGAAGATGCCGCGATCGAATTTGCTAAGCAATATGCGAAAAATGTTGAGATCCAAGTTAACATGCGCACTCTAGAGGTTCTTACCCAAAATGACAAAGAAGGATTCACCGACTTCCTAAGTAGGTGGAGGAAGACTAGTACCCAACTAGTTGAACGCCCGGATGAGGCTACCCTTGTGGAGAAGTTCGTGGATAATCTCAAACCCATCTATGCCAATCATTTGAGATACCAAAACATCAAGACTTTCAAAGACTTAACCGTACTAGGGACAAGGATTGAAGATGACATCCGTAAAGGGCTCTTGTCCAAAACGGTAGGTCGAGGATACCAAGGCTCAACAAGTCGTTCTTACGGCTCCACTAGCAAGACTGATGAAGTTAACCTTCTCGAGCCATCCAAGAAAAGTATCCCACCAAGGAAATTCACAAATCTTGGGGACACTTACTCCAACGCTCTAAAAAGGTTAATGAAACAAGGCAAACTCCAACCCATTGGACCTACTCCCGAACCCGAAAAGAAATCCAAATTCTGGGACGAGAACTCATACTGTGAGTACCATAGGGGCAAGGGGCATGACACAGAAAAATGCTACAAATTGAAAAATGTGCTTCAAGACATGATTGAAGATGGTCGACTACCAATACCGCCGGGAGGTAAACCCAACAACACTCAGAATCCTCTTGGAGTTCTAGTGATTACAAGTGACGAATCTACCTTAGATTGTTCACACCTCATTTCCCCAATCGAAGATGAGATCCATGCAATCGAGAGTGAGGGATTCTACTCTACTATCTCACCTACCATTTCCGACTTTATCACATGGGCAAAGAGTGTGGATAGACAAGTTTGGGAATTAGAAAATGTGGTGACAACTTTACATGATCCCAACGCAACATCCAAGGAGCATATGCCACTAATCTTCTCTCAAAACGCTACTATGCAAGAAATAATCACCGTGGTTGATAAACTAGTCGACCAAATCACACGACTAGAAGACGAAATCATGAGAATGCGGGAACTAGCTACGATCAATGGAGTATGGGCCGATGATGATGAGGACGAGTACCTCATTGAAAACTCCCTAGTCAAGTAAATAGTCCAAAATGGTGAAGACCAAGATGTGGACCACCTAACTCGTTCAGGGCGTCCATATCAAAATACTACTCAAAATGGTCCAACCAACGTTGTCACACCAAATGATAACGAAGATGACTCCACTGACCATTTGCTCAAGCAATTACAGAAGACAAAGGCTGATCTTTCAGTCTGGCAATTAGTAGCAAGCTCATTCCCACATCGCCAAACTTTACTGCAAGCTTTGGCCAAGCTAAATGTAGCACATAACTCGACACCCGAAGATGTAGTCAACTTGGTCTTCCAAGAATCACCGAAGCTAAGTAATCCTATTACTTTCTCAGACGAAGATTTGCCACCTTTTGGCGCTAGTCACAACTTGGCTCTTTACATCACTGTTATTTGTCTAAAGAAGAACGTGCCAATGACCTTGGTAGATGATGGCTCTGCATGTTGGGGCTGGTGTCCTCTACAAGTAGTGCAATAACATTTAAATCTCTAAAAGGATCAAAGGGTATACTTTTGTATTATTATCAGTTGGTCCACGTTTATCAATAACGGTTGGCTTGCTAGATAAGTTTGACGTTATTGTCATACAGATGGCGGTGATCAACTGGTCCCTAAAAGTCACACCTATAGGATACGTTTGAGAGATATGACGGTATGAAAATACAGTCATGTTGATGCCAAAGTTGACTACGCAGTTAGTCAGAGTCATTGACTAATAACTAGTCAAACGCGATGTTGAGATGATTATTTGATACGGATTAAATAATAATGGCTAAGACGAATTAAGCGGTTAATTCGTAAATTAAATATTAACGATTATATTTAATTGATGTATATTGAATTAATTATACAATATTGTCTTTGTCGGACATGTATTAATATTTCAACTAATCCGTGTTATTAGTTGATGTTTTAATAACCGATAACCGATGACGATTTATAATAAAAGCGTGTCATATACATTTAGCATTTTACGAACCGGACCACGAGGTAAAATTAAGAGGAAGTGGAAGCCCACTTCCCCATGTAGGCTCACGGCCGGCCAAGCAAGAGGAAACAAAAGAGAGGCTCTCTCTCTTTTGTAACCTAATTATTTTCATTTGCAAAATTATTAGGGTTTTGAGAACATTTTTCTCTCAAAACCTAGATCTCACATCTAAAGAAACTCACAACAAATTCTCTCAATATTGCAAGGCAATTAGAGAATACATTCTAGCACAAGGGCATAATCTCAGACGGTCTTGGGTGCAACAATTAGGAGGAGATCTACGTTGATTTCTATTCATTTTGCCGAATTGCACTAGGACCCGAGGTTGATTCTTTTACCTTTATCGTTTCTATTGTATTTTCGTTTTATGACAATAATCACATATAAAATTTGCGTTATAGTCCTATATTTTAAGGGTATTATACGGATATTACCCCACAATTGGTATCAGAGCCAGGCCACGTAAATTTTTCTTTGTGATTTTCATCAAACAAATTTGATTCGATGAGTTTTGCATAAAAATTGTCACGGCTGGATTTTTTTTTATTTCGGCTGTTGTTTTTTTTGGGAACCGTGCCTTGTTTACACGGTTTTTACTAGATCAGACGATCTTTTGTTTTCGTTTTGTTCTTTGCGTATTGTTATTTTAAACGATAATTATAACAATATGTTAAGATCATGTCAATTGTAGTTTTGTTTTCATACGAATTATGTTCAAATTGCAATTGAATTTTAACAAATCGTTTTTGTTTGGGACTGTTGTGGCTCACGGTTTAGCTACTGATTTTCCCCCTTTTGGTCTCGGCATTTCTGCTGAGATTTAAAAAAAAAAAAAATTTTGGGCTTTTTGTCACGGTTTAACCGTGAAAAAGAAAAAAAAAAAAAAAAATTTCATGCTTCAATTTTTTTTTTTTGGCCATGTTTTATGCATAATACGGATTTTATGCATTCGCTTGATAGTGAAACGGTTCACTCACGTACCATTTAGTTATTTTAAAGCGATTTAAAGTAACGGATTATCACGGATTAAAATTAAGTTGATTAAAGCGGTTTTGTCGCATAATTTTAATCATTAAAGGTGGTTTGGATAAATTTTACATAATTACGGAATTATGTCTCGAATAAATTTGTTTTAGTTGATGCATTTTATTTATCGTTATTTTGAATGTTTTGAATGCTTTTATTACGTATTTATTTATTTTTGCAAACGGTTGTAACTTAGTGTGGCCTTAGTAGAACGTGTTACCGTAATGATGGAACACGGTCTTGGTTGTATTTTGAGATCTCGTATCTCCATTTTATTTTTATTTTTGTAATTACAGTTTTTATTTAGAATGTAAATAGGTTTATATTTTGTAAATTTTAATTGTAATTTTTAGAAGACCAAAGATGGAGATCGGATGCTCACTCCCGCTGCATGGACAAAGATGGAACATCAAGACAAGCTTCTCGGGTCCAACGGTGGATTCCAAAGTTGTATTATGTTCTTTTTACTAGGATAGGCCACACTAGGAATTTTTTATTTACGTATTGCATTCTTTTATTTATTTTATCGTAACGATAGATTGCATCATTTTCCGCCTAAAACCAAACCACCTAATAATTGCATGAAAACTAACTCATATAGAGGTCACGCGTTAGTTTTCTTTGATATACAGATATCACACGATTTTATTTAAGCCATCACCTAAATTAATTCATTCACGTAATGCTAGTTTTTCGTTCACTTAAAATGAATTAAAACTAAGTTGATGGGATCTTCCTCGTATAAACAAAAATTGAGAACAGTCTTTATAGGTCAAACTCCAATGAATCCCTTCTTCGTCGGTAGGCATAATATGACCCCTTCTACGTCGGGTAAGTTGGAACCGATTGACCTATTTTATCTCAACACTATGGTCACTCGTACGATCCTGTGATTATGGTGGACTATAGATAGGATTTACGGAAATCTATCGACCAAGAGTTCTAACGATATAACTAGCTAAACAGTTGGCTTATCAATTTACGGAAATTGAGTCTTGGGATCACTTGTATTATTCTTGAGGGAGATCAATTATACAAGTGCAATGAGTCTACACGATTAAAATGATTTTTAATAGACTTAAATCACCTCGATGAGTTGCTTATTTCGTTTTGTTTTTCCTATTTTTTCAGTGTAGATCACGATCACTTAAACTGCTAATAACAAAATGGCTGGCCGTGCTGACGACCCAATGCCAAGTGCCACGTTGGACCGTGAGTCCTGGCTTCGGATCTTCATGAATCGGATGAATCGAGTCTACTCGATCAAGAATGATGGATCAAACTTCGCGGACCGGGAGGCGGCATTACGGAATGCCGCCGCTGCGACGAAAGCTCAAATTTCCGACAGAGCCCATCCCGGCAAACCCGGGCCCCACGGCCGAGCTAACGAGATCGCCAAGTATAACGATTTCATCATGGAAGCGGGTGCGATTAAAAACGTACTCATTTTTGCAATGGAATCCAATTTGCAGAAACGCTTCATAGCCCAAGGTGCAAACAAGATTTTCACCACGCTCACTAAGGAATTCTCGAAAGCACCGAGAATCGTGACCTATGAGCATACCACTCGCTTCTTTGATGCGAAACTCCGAAAGGGCCAACCGGTTAGCCCACACATTCTCAAAGCATGATTGAGAATGTCGAGAGATCGGAGGCGCTTGATTGTAAAATAGGCGAGAACATCGTGATTGACCGCATGCTTCATTCACTCCACGATGGTTTTGCGCTCTTTAGAGCGAATTACTATATGAATGATTTGAAGAAAAGTCCTCATGAACTTCACTCACTACTCGTACAGACCGAGAAGGACATGAAGTTCAGTGGGAGCTTGAAACAGGATGTTCTCGTTGTGTCAAACAAGGGCAAGGGTAACGGCAAAGCTCTAGCAGACCTAGCGGTAGGTAAACCGAAGTTCAAGAAGTCGGACTCAGGTAAGAGTGGGCCTGGTGAGGCAAGTAACTCATCAGGCGCGACAAAGAGCAAGACCGAAAACATGGAATGCCATCATTGCCACAAGACTGGGCATTGGAGGCGTACATGTCCTGTTTACCATGAGGACATAAAAGCAGGTCGTGTTAAACCTGTTGGTATGTTTTCTTCCTCTTCTACTTTTATTCATATGATTGAGATTAACCACGCAAGTTACGGAACTTGGGTACTAGATACTGGTTGTGGTTATCATCTCGTAATAATCATGTGCGGGGGCTCAAAACATCGAACCCCTCGTAAAGGGTGAGGTGGACCTGCGTGTCGGGAATGGAGCACGAGTGGCTGCCGTCTCGAGGGGAACATACGTGATCCAGCTTCCTAGCGGATTTGAGTTATTTTTATATAACTGCTATTATGTACCCAGTCTTTCTAAAAACATTATTTCAGTTTCTGCACTTGACAAACTTGGTTTTTCATTTGTAATAGAAAATAATACTTGCATTTTCTCATTACACGATATGATTTATGGCAAGGCAGTCTCCATGAACGGAATTTATGTTTTAGATCAGACCACCGAAATATTACACGTAATGAATAAGAAGTTAAAGGTTGGTGACAAAGATCAAACGTATCTATGGCACTGCCGTATGGGACACATTAATGAGAAACGCGTAAAACGCTCATAAAGAATGGAGCTATCTCGGCCTTTGATTTTCAATCATTTGGCACGTGTGAATCATGTCTCATTGGTAAGATGACTCGAATTTCCTTCAAAGGTGTTGGAATGCGCGCTGACCTATTAGGACTCATACATACGGATGTGTGTGGACCTATGTCAATCACCGCACGAGAAGGCTATAGGTATTTCATCACTTTCACGGACGATTTAAGTAGATATGGCTATGTCTACTTAATGAAGCACAAAAGTGAATCCTTTGAGAAATTCAAGGAATACCGAAATAGGGTACAGAAACCTCTTTTGGGAAGAAAGATTAAAACACTGCGCTCAGACCGTGGTGGCGAGTATCTTTCTCACGAGTTTGATCAACACCTTAAAGACGTGGGATTGCCTTACGATTAACTCCACGAACACCTCGGTGAATGGTGTGTCCGAACGGAGAAATCAAACACTGCTTGATATGGTTCGATCCATGATGAGTCACACGGTGTTGCGACTCATTATGGGGTTATGCTCTTCTTCATTTGCTCTAATACTTAACCGAAGTCCGTCTAAAGCTCATGACAAGACTCCATATGAACTATGGAAGGGAACGGTCCCTAACTTGTCCTTTATACGGGTTTGGGGCTGCGAGGCTTATGTCAAGTGGAGACACGAGGATAAGCTCGGCCCGCGATCGGTCAAGACATACTTTATAGGTTATCCTAAAGGAACACTTGGTCATTAATTTTATTCGCCAACCGAACAACGTGTTTTTGTTGCGGCTAGTGCGACATTCTTAGAGAAGGAATTTCTCGAGAATGCAAAGAGTGATAGAACCTTCGACTGTCGGAGGTTCCAACCAAATACCGAGCAACCATTGGAGGAACCAATTCCTTCAATCCCGGCTGCGGTTAATATTCCCGAGGAACCTAGGAGGTCGGGAAGAGTCTCTATTCCTCCGGACAGATACATTGGTATGGTCGAGGAACATGACATAGATGACATTCTACTCTTAACGAGTAGTGAACCCGCAACCTATAAAGGTGCCATGACTAGTTCTGACTCAAAGTTATGGCTTGAGGCCATGCAATCCGAGATGGACTCTATGTATGAGAACAACGTATGGGATCTTGTTGACTTACCTGCTAAGGTTCGTCCCCTTCAATGCAAATGGCTTTACAAGATAAAGCATTCTGTGGAAGGTCAACAAGATATCTATAAAGCACGACTAGTTGCTAAAGGTTTCACCCAAGTGCCAGGTTTGCACTACGATGAAATTTTTGCACCCGTAGTCATCTTTGCGTTCCATTCGGATTATCTTAGCGATTGCCGCTTTTCATGACTATGAAATTTGGCAGATGGATGTGAAAACCGCCTTCGTAAACGGGTTTTTGGAGGAAGAGTTGTACATGGTACAACCCGAAGGTTTCATAGATCCAGAACATCCTAAGAAAGTATGCAAGCTTAAGCGTTCCATTTATGGACTTAAGCAAGCTTCTAGGAGTTGGAATCATCGTTTCGACCAAGTGATAAAGGAAAATGGATTTACTCGATCGGTCGAGGAACCATGTCTATATATCAAGTCGAGTGGGAGCAAGATTGTCTTCCTAATATTGTATGTCGATGACATACTCCTGATTGGGAATGACATACCTCTCTTAACTTCGGTAAAAGTATGGTTGAAAAACCACTTCCAGATGAAAGATCTGGGTGAGGCACAAAGGATTTTGGGCATCCGTATCTATCGAGATTGATCACGTCGGATGTTATCTCTCGGTCGGAGTCTTACACAGACAAGATCCTAGAGAGATTCAAAGATGACTAACTCCAAAAGGGGTTTCTTCCTATGGCTCCGGGGTGCATTTGAGCAAGACTCGTGGCACCGAGACACCGGAAGAGAAAGAGCGCATGACACGGATTCCTTATGCCTCGGCTATAGGATAAATCATGTATGCCATGATATGCACACGTCCGGACGTGGCATATGCATTGAGTATAACAAGTCGATTCCAACAGCATCCAGGTGAATCACATTGGATGGCTGTCAAGAACATTCTTAAGTACCTACGGAGGACTA
This sequence comes from Silene latifolia, assembly GCF_048544455.1. Taxonomy (NCBI): domain Eukaryota; kingdom Viridiplantae; phylum Streptophyta; class Magnoliopsida; order Caryophyllales; family Caryophyllaceae; genus Silene; species Silene latifolia. The sequence goes on from NC_133535.1 coordinate 17,455,040, forward strand.
AAGATTGGGCATTGACTTATGGAGGCGAACAAAAGCTATGCGCAACCGGTTACGTAGATGCTAGCTTCCAAACGGATCGAGATGACTCAAAATCTCAGTCTGGATTCGTTTTTACTCTTAATGGCGCTGCAGGCAGCTAGAAGAGTTCCAAACAAAGTGTTACAAAGAGATTCTACGACCGAGTCCGAGTACTATGCCGCGTCGAAGGCGCAAAGGAAGCGATATGGATGCGTCAATTCTTACAAGGACTATCTGTAGTGCCTAGTTCGAATGACCCGATCACCATCTATTGCGACAATAGAGGTGCCATCTCCCAAGCTAAGGAGCCAAAGTCTAGCAACAAGTCTAGACATGTACAACGGAAAGCTCATCTAATCCGAGATTACGTGGAGCAAAAGGAAGTAGTGATAGAAAAGATTGCTACAGATGATAACATAGCAGATCCTCTCACTAAACCATTACGACAAGATAAGCATGAAGGGCATGTTAATTCCATGGGAATTAAACGTGTTCCTAAGTTGTAGTACTCTTTTATGGATTAGATTCATTCTCTTATGTACTCTATACGACATCATCGTTTTGATATTTATATATTTTGTTTTTCATGTGGTTTTGTACGACAATTTTGAACACCACAAAGTGAACCGAACAAACATTATATTTTTGGTCCTTAATTGCCCACGTGAGCTGATAACTCAAGGTAATTATTTTGTGACGTTGGTTGATGGTGGGTTCAACGAGCCATAAGTCAAAAGGTTGACTGACCAATCACAGAGGCGATTTATACGGATATCTCGTAGGACACAATTGTGACATCGACGTGGAGTCCTAAATGTTTTCTAACATTCGGTGCCCGGTCGTGGATAGGACCTCCATGGTGATCCTAAGAGTCGATTCTTTTGACTATCGACTGTCTCTTGAGACTAAGGCAGATTTTGGGTGACTTTGGTTTCTTTCTCACGGTCATCCGTAACAGGGGGCCAAGTAGATTTTTTCTGGGTCATTTCATGCTGTGCTTAGGTCGGAAGGAGTCGAGTTGAAGGAAATATTCAGCCTTTATCGTACTCGATATTTCTCGGGGCCACTCGAGGAGTCAGAATCGAAATGCATGGCCATGCTCGAATACGAATTCGTTTTATCAGTTGAGTTACTCTCTAGTCGGGGAAACCACTCTAGATACAGGTTGATTGTAAAATACGACCTTTGCGGATCCGGATCTGCAAATTGTTTTACATTGGGTGGGAGAAATGTTTAAATGAATATGAGAATCGGTTATCGCACATACACTTGTACGGACAAGTGGGAGTTTGTTGGAGCTGTGTCCTCCAGTTAGTGCGGATAACGTTATTACACATACACTTGTACGGACAAGTGGGAGCTTGTTGGGGCTGGTGTCCTCTATAAGTAGTGCAATAACATTTAAATCTCTAAAAGGATCAAAGGGTATACTTTTGTATTATTATCAGTTGGTCCACGTTTATCAATAACGGTTGGCTTGCTAGATAAGTTTGACGTTATTGTCATACAGATGGCGGTGATCAACTGGTCCCTAAAAGTCACGCCTATAGGATACGTTTGAGAGATGTGGCGGTATGAAAATACAGTCATGTTGATGCCAAAGTTGACTACGCAGTTAGTCAGAGTCATTGACTAATAATTAGTCAAACGCGATGTTGAGATGATTATTTGATACGGATTAAATAATAATGGCTAAGACGAATTAAGCGGTTAATTCGTAAATTAAATATTAACGATTATATTTAATTGATGTATATTGAATTAATTATACAATATTGTCTTTGTCGGACATGTATTAATATTTCAACTAATCCGTGTTATTAGTTGATGTTTTAATAACCGATAACCGATGACGATTTATAATAAAAGCGTGTCATATACATTTAGCATTTTACGAACCGGACCACGAGGTAAAATTAAGAGGAAGTGGAAGCCCACTTCCCCATGTAGGCTCACGGCCGGCCAAGCAAGAGGAAACAAAAGAGAGGCTCTCTCTCTTTTGTAACCTAATTATTTTCATTTGCAAAATTATTAGGGTTTTGAGAACATTTTTCTCTCAAAACCTAGATCTCACATCTAAAGAAACTCACAACAAATTCTCTCAATATTGCAAGGCAATTAGAGAATACATTCTAGCACAAGGGCATAATCTCAGACGGTCTTGGGTGCAACAATTAGGAGGAGATCTACGTTGATTTCTATTCATTTTGCCGAATTGCACTAGGACCCGAGGTTGATTCTTTTACCTTTATCGTTTCTATTGTATTTTCGTTTTATGACAATAATCACATATAAAATTTGTGTTATAGTCCTATATTTTAAGGGTATTATACGGATATTACCCCACACTGCAGTCAACGTCATACCCCTCAAAACGGCATACAAATTAGGCATGAAAGAGTCGGATTGGACCCCTACCAATCAAGGTGTTCGCGCATATGATGGTACACGACGAAAGGTAGTAGGACTTGCTAACCTAACCATAGCCACAGGGCCAATTGAGCGAAAGGTTAACTTCCAAATAGTGGACATTGAAGCTTCCTTCAACATACTCCTAGGAAGACCTTGGATTCACGCTTCCAAAGCGGTGACATCCACCCTTCTTCAAAAGATCAAGATCCCACTAAATGGCAAAGTGGTGACGATCACTTCGTCACCCATCAAGGCAATAATCGAAAAGAAGTCGAACAATCAAGTCCTTGCAGACCCAGTGTATGAACGTGGGGGCTTCCAAAGCATAAGTGTCATAGAAAGCGAATTGGCACCCTTATACTATGATCCCTACTCCAACTTGGTGGTCAACCACATACTCAAATCCCAGGGATACTTCCCTGGAATGCCTTTGAACCCTATTCGAAGAAACACCTTCGCACCATACAAGGAAGGCAACTCAAAGAGGATACCACTCGGACTAGGGTACAAACCCACTAAAGAAGAGGTTCTCGAGATGCTCGCTCAAGTTCAAAATCGTAAGTATGTAAGAGTCCAAATGCGACCCTATCTCCCTACCCCAAATGGGTACTTTGTTAAGGAAGGAAGTCTAGAACTCTTTCACGGATTTCCCGAGCCTTGGCATTATCTCGAAAGGAAGCTAGCCGGAATCGAGATCTTTCACGATTGCTACTTCATCCCTCCAGAAACGGTTCCTACCGTCAAAACCCGTCAAGCACCTTGCTTAGACGAACAAGATGTTAGTCTATTGTTTGGAGAAGATCGATTTGTTAGAGCCGCGCAGGATGAGATCATTACCATGATACTTCAGGACGATCACTTCAATCCTACCGCGTTAATCACAGAAACTAACGCGAGTCAGCAGAAAGGATGGAGAAAATCAATCAAGTGGACCAACAATCAAGGAAGACTCTTCAAGCTCACCACTGGAGAGGAGAGATGTTCAAAGGAGAACCAGAAGACGATGAGTTCGAGTCGGAGTCGGAGTCAGAGTCGGAGTCTAGAGAAGTCACTAAGGAGTCACCTCCTATCGTCATCCCCACTCCCTTTGTTTCTCCTAGTTTAGCCTCGAGTAGTAACAGTAGTTCGGGAAATGTCCCAACCACTGTCCCTTTGCCGCCACTGACCGCAGATCAGATGGCTTCTTTGTTTCAACTTTTCTCAAACTTTAATATGAATAAATCAGGTTCTGCTTACTCTTTGTGTTATCTTGAGTGCAATTCTATTTACGATGATACTGAGGATGACCAAGACCCAGACTCAATCGAAATACCTCCCTACGTAGCCAAAGAAATACTACAGGAAGGGGAAGGGGCACCAGTAATAGAGGACACTGAACCCATCAATGTAGGAACCGAACTAGAACCCCAAGAACTTAGGATAGGGACTACCTTGAGCTCTACCGAAAGGGACGATTTCATAGACCTCCTAAACGAGTTCAAAGACGTTTTCTCTTGGTCCTACAAAGACATGCCAGGGATCGACAGGGATATCGCCGAACATAGAATCCCGATTAAGCGAGGTTTCAAACCTGTAAAACAGAAGCTTCGACGAATGAGAACGGAATGGGCTCTCAAGATTAAGGAAGAAGGTGATAAGCAATTCAAAGCCGGGTTCATCAAAGTTTCCGAGTATTCTGACTGGGTAGCCAATATAGTACCTGTACCCAAAAAGGATGGGAGAATCCGTGTTTGTGTTGATTTTAGGGACTTAAACAAAGCAAGTCCTAAAGATGACTTCCCTCTACCATACATCGACATATTGGTGGACAATACTGCAGACCACACATTACTATCCTTCATGGATGGATATGCGGGCTATAACCAAATCAAAATGGTCATAGAAGACATGCATAAGACCGCCTTTGTCACTCAATGGGGAACCTATTGCTATACGGTCATGCCGTTTGGATTGATCAACGCCGGAGCAACATATCAACGCACCGCAACTACACTCTTACATGACATGATGCACAAAGAAGTTGAGGTATACGTAGATGACATGATTGTCAAGTCCAAGGATAGAGAGGGGCATATTGCGAACCTTCGCAAATTTTTCGCAAGACTACGAAAGTACAACATGAGACTCAATCCTCAGAAGTGCGCATTCGGAGTAACGTCTGGCAAACTCCTGGGATACGTCATTAGCCAACGAGGTATAGAGATAGACCCTTCCAAGATCAAGGCTCTGATCGAAATGCCGCAACCTCAAACAGAAAAAGAAGTTAGAGGATTCCTAGGGAAAGTGCAGTATATAAGTCGATTCATATCGAAACTCACCATGATTTACGAGCCTATCTTTAAGAAGCTCAAGAAAACAGACCACACCATGTGGGATGATGATTGTCAAAAGGCGTTTGACCGAACCAAAGAGATATTGGCTAAACCACCAGTGCTCATGCCACCTCAACGAGATCAACCTCTTGGATTATACCTCACAGTGATCGAAACAGCCATGGGGGTCATGCTAGCTCAAACTGTAGGAAGTGAAGAAAGGGCTATCTACTACCTTAGTAAGAAGTTCTTGGAGTACGAGTGTAAATACTCACAACTTGAAAAGACATGCCTCGCTCTTGTGTGGGCAACGAAGAAGCTACGCCATTACATGCTTAGCTACTCCGTCAAAATATACTCCAAAATGGATCCAGTCAAATACCTCTTCGAGAAACCCGTCCTCAACGGACGCCTAGCAAGATGGACTTTGATGCTCTCAGAATTCGACCTCAAATACGTGCCTCTGAAAGTTATAAAAGGTCGCGCCGTCGCCGAATTCTTTGCAGAAAATCCCATCAATGACGCACAAGCAATAGATACTTGGTCATTTCCGGACGAGGATATACTCCAAGCTGACGTAGACTCCTGGGACCTTTACTTTGACGGAGCATCAAACTTAAGAGGATTTGGAATAGGAGTGTTGCTCGTTTCTCCTGAAGGCGAGCATACACCAATCGCTGTCAAACTCGACTTCGAGGTAACAAATAACGCTGCAGAATACAAAGCTTTTCTCAATTGGACTACAAGCGGCAGTGAGCTTAGGCATTAAAAACCTCCGAGTACATGAGGACTCATCCCTAATCATCAATCAAGTTACGGGATCTTGGAAAATCCGAAGCGAAAGCCTAGCGCCATATCAAGCTAGAATAGACCAAGTTGCCCAATTCTTTGATCACGTTACATATCTACACCTACCTCGGAAAGAAAATCAATTTGCAGATGCTCTTGCAAAACTCGCATCTTTGATTAATATGCCAGATGACATGGTGTAAATGCCTTTGTGCATCGAACGACGGTCAGAGCCAGCTTATGTCCACCAAATCACCGATGAAGAGGAAATCGCGCAGGAACCCTGGTTCCAAGCAATCCTGAATTTCAAGCTCAATGGTACCTATCCACCTGATATGGACAAGAGGGGACAACGTGCTATATGCCTACTAGCTTCCCAATACGTTCTCATGCAAGGAGAGTTATACAAAAGAACACCTCTTGGTGTAATCCTACGTTGCCTTGATCATTCGCAGGCACGAAAAGTGATGGAAGAAGTCCACGATGGAGAATGCGGTCCTCACATGAGCGGGCCCATGATGGCAAAGAAAATCACACGTTTGGGGTATTATTGGACCACAATGGAATCCGATTGCATCAAATACGTAAGACATTGCCACAATTGCCAAATCTTCGGGAACGTCCAACACGTCCCTCCTTCATTGCTCTATACGATGACATCTCCTTGGCCATTTTCTGCCTGGGGAATCAACATAATCGGGAAGATAACTCCAGCCGGAACAGGAGGTCACTACTTCATCCTAGTGGCAATCGACTATTTCACCAAATGGGTGGAAGCGGCTTCCTACACTAGTCTCACGGCCAAAAACGTGGCAAAGTTCATACAAAACAACATCATCTGTCGATACGGTTGCCCACATGAGATCATTAGTGATAATGGATCACATTTGCAAACTGAGACCGAGCAGTTACTAGCCAAGTACAAAATTAGGCATCACCACTCTTCGCCCTATAGACCTCAGACTAATGGCGCGGTAGAGGCGGCAAACAAAAACGTTGTCACAATTCTCAAGAAAATGATTGACAACTATCGAGATTGGCCGAGCAACATACCCTTTGCTTTGTGGGGATATCGCACATCTGTTAGGACGCCCACTGGGGCTACTCCTTTCTATTTGACCTACGGCATGGAAGCTGTACAACCAGTTGAACTAGAGATACCATCCTTACGTATCTTACTCGAAAGTCAAATCCCAGAGGCCGATTGGAAGAGGGATATATATGAAGAACTCATCCTCCTGGATGAACGTAGGCTACGCGCCTTACATAATGTCCAAACATATCAAGCACGTATCAAACGAGCTTTCAACAAAAGGGTTAGGCTAAGAAACATCAAAGAAGGAGACTTAGTGCTCAAGTCGCTTAGAGCTCTTTTACCTGTCGACCCACGAGGGAAATTCAAACCTAATTGGGCCGGGCCATTCCTAGTCAAGTCCATACTCCCAGGGGGTGCGGTTAGGATCACAGACTTAGATGGGAATGAGTTTTCAAACCCAACAAACCTCGATCAACTAAAACGGTACTATGCCTAGAAAAGGAACAAAAACGCGCCTCGCGTAACCTCACGTGTCGCTCTTGTGGCACTAAATAAGCGGCCCCTGGCCAAGCTGAAATAAGCTAATGTCACTTTGCTCTTGCATTTTGACAAATTTGTCATCCTCATATCATCAAATAAACTAAACTGCACCTTCAGAGTAAGTAAAAAGCTCATGCTTATTTTCTAAGTTCATTACAAGCTCTTGCTTAGAACAATTATTCTTTTACATTTACTCGAACTACGCGCAAGGGTTTGATTTCATTTTCTAAATGAATATGTAGGCAATCCTTCACGGGATACAACCCATTATTTTAAAATGTAAATAGAAGGACATTTGCATTGCATTTGGAATTCGACAAGAATAATAAATAGAAAATCGCAACGGTTTCATAACCATTTAACCTTTTTATTTCATTCATTTTTCTAATAATAATACGTTACATAATAAAAGAAATAAAAATAGGCTAGAATTCTAAAAACCCCACCTTTTTATTACAACAATAATAATAATAATAAATAATAGCAAAGACTTGGGCTATTCTTCCATCTTCCCTTTGCCCTTGTCATTCTTATCATATTTCTTGTCACGACCTCGAGCCGGACGCTCTTGCGCCACTTCGGACCTAATCACCAACGGTCTTTCTTGAGGCCTAGACTTCCCATGTTTGTCAATCACTTTATCCACGACAGGAGAGGTCTTCGGTTTCTTCGAAGGATGAACAACTCGAAACCCGGCTTCCTCCTCTCCCTCAGTCAAATGCTTCTCTTTCTCCTTTTCCACCTCGCGCACCTTGTAGTCAACGGGCTCGCGCTTCCTCAATCTCTCGCTCTCTTCCGGAGTAGTAGCTTTCCTCCATCGCAAATAAGAATCCGACACCCATAAGGCATTAGCAGAAGAGTTCAAGAACCACACGTTTCTTTGGGCCCACTTAATGGCCCACTCCCTTCGGCTCTCTGTAGTAAGCGCCACGGCAGTCTGCGGGACGGTATCGAACTTCAGGATCATCTGCTTTAGTCCAACCTGTCTCATCAGCCTTTCCGGGAAGATGCACACCATAAATTCCAAGCCAGGAATGCGCACAGATCGAGTAGGATCCAAGGAAGACACTCCAGTGACAGATTTGAGGTGCCACCATGGTACAATCCACCTAATCAAGGGGCCATCATCACTCTTCAGTTTGTTCTCCCAATAATTGCAGACCCGGGTGAAGTACACCATGTACAGCCTAGTCCTCATCGCAATCGAACGAGCATGATAAGAAGGAACATGAAGTGGGGGCTCGATCAATCGAAGCCGTTCCATAAGCCAAACCTACCAAAAGCGGGTATTAAAACATTAAAAAAAAATAACGAAAAAAAAAGAAAAAAACAAAAAAACAAAAAAAAAGAAGAAAAAAGAAAAAGAGAAGGAAATGTTCTTTTACCTGCAGAATGACGGGACTTCCCAAATACGGTAGGTCGCGGTTGGCTTTCCTATTATCCAAGCCCAACAGGATCTCTCCTAGACATAAACAAGCTGGGCTCCTGCGCAGCTCCATTTGCTCAACAAGGCCCAGAAGACGGGGATCACCTCTCAAGTCTTCATCAACATGCCCTTGGAGGACATATACATGCAACAAGCAAAATCCAAATGCCCTTCGCCTAGCAACATAAGAAACGGTAGGGTCGGCCCTGTTAATGAATCGGTCAATAAAGTCCAACATTCGCACTCCCTTCGAGGTCACTAGACGGTCCACCTCGAGTCTAGTCAACCCAAGCAAGTCTCTAAATTTGCTCTTATACCCTTGCGAAGTAGAAGGAATGGCAGGCAAGTGTTCAGGGTCCCACCCACCAATCACAGCAATTTCCTCAGGAAATGGGCAAATATCGCCTCCAGGGAACGCAAAAACATGGTAATTCGGGTCCCAATAATCAAGACAAGCATCCAAGAATGGTTTGACAACCTTGATAAGCTTCAAACTCAACAATGATCCAAGATTATAGGCGCCCATATCATATTTCTCCACGTTTGAAAATTCGTTGGTCCATTCTTTTAAGCGAATCTCCAAAGTATTCATGATGAGGGATTATTTTGAGAATTTTATGTAATAAGACGAAGAAGAGACGGAAGAATTGTGTGAATAAAAGCTCTATCGACGTCTCTATTTATACTAATTTCTGTTTTCAAAAATCTGCCAGAACAGAACCACCTGGGAACAGGCGCAGCACCTGCTGCGCCTCTTCAAAGGGACGCAGCTCACGCTGCGCCTCTTCCTCAGCTTGATTTCTGTGATTTTCCGCGTTGGATCTTTCCTAATTCCGTGATGAATAATTTCTTATTCCTACGGGTTATTATTTTGGCAAATACGTGGAAATTACCATATTTCGTGTTTCCTAATTCCACGGGCACGCATTTCGAGGCGACATCGACATTTTCGCCATTTTACCACACTTGCACATTTTCATTTTAGGAAATAATTTTCATTATAATTCATTTTAGCAAATAAGTTTCATACTAATTTAATTCATATATTTTATTTCATTTATATTTCTTTTATTCCTTTTTTCATTTCATTTCTAAACTTATAGGTTTCTATTTTTTTATTTTTTTTAGGGGTAACCCTCCCTACCGTCCGGTCATTTCCGGCAATTTTTTTGCAAATTTTTGCATTTTCACACTCCTTTGAGTCTTTCGTTTTGCGCTAATTTAGGCCATGTGTATATACAAATGTATGTTTTGCGTAATTTCTATGTAAATTTCGGCAGCATGACGGCGTAAACCGTCATCTACCAAACCTGCTCAAAGCTAACCTGCAGATACAAGCAACACAACCCAGCAGCAAAGGCACTCAGGCCATCTTATATACAACCAAAAAGGGAAATGTACAACAAACTGGGGGCTCTCGCCCCAAACAAAGTCCAAAAATGTTCAAAATGAAGGTCCAAAATGTACAAATGTGCAAAATACGGCCAACAAACAAACAAATACAACAAAACAAAACTACTGCCGGTCGCCTTCCAGCTCCGCAACTCTTCCCGCGAGAGCAGCAACCTCGGCGTGCCGAACCTCGAGCTCCCTCAACAAGCGAGATGTCTCCTCCCGAGACTGAGCCAACTCTCGCTCCAGCTCGCGGTCCCCCTGCAAAACAACAAAATTGGCTCATGTCAATCATTTCCAGCAATTACAAGAAAAGTTGGAAAATCAAAACTCAAAAATGAAATAGGCACAAGGTTCATACCTGACGACCTCGACCTCCGACAAGTGCCTCCACGGCAGTAGCTCGCAGCCGGTTGGCCACCCTCCACAACGCCACGAATCGAGACGGCACAACCTGCATTTTCAAAAGAAGTTCTCAATAATTGAATAAAGTTCAACCAAGTGTGTTCTTACACAAAAATTATGCAAATTAGAGGCTCACCCTCCGAATCAGATGCTGCCAATCGTCCAGGCCAGCATCCGTCACAGCCACGTCAAAGTCACACAGCTCGGAGATCGTCGTCCTCCCAGTCGCGTCAGTGTACTCGAGGGTCTCAGGGTACTCTGGGGGCTCGATGCCCGCCGCCTCAACCTCCTGCAAAGTCAAATGTTTCTCATTAATCGATGATCTTACATCGTAGTTTTTAAAATCAAAAATAAAGGAGAGAAAAAAAAAATGCTCACCACTACCGGCCAGTACGCAAACCTCCCGTAGAGGAACGCCGAGTAGTCCTCGCCAGGAAGAAGGAGGGCGTCGCCACCGACGCCAGCCAAGTCAGCCTCCCTCTCCGCCTCGGAAGGCTCCCTGAACATCGTCCTAGGAGGATCGACGGGAACCGTCAACACGTCCCGAGAGCACTGACGAGCCAAGCGCTCGCCCAAGTACCACACAGGACCCATCGCCGTCCTCAACAGCAGCCGACTCGAACTCCTAGGCCGAAGAACCTCAGCCACAAAAGGAGGCGCTCCAGCGTACTCCGCCCAAGGCCTGGGCACCCACTGGGACAAGACAAAAAAGGAATCATTCTTATGATCGAGTTAAAAAGCAATATAGAAGCAAATGAATATAAGTGAGATGTTTACGCTGTCTAGCTGAAGAGCGTTCACTTCCCGCCGGTAGACACCGTGAGAAGAACGCTTGCTCTTCGTCCTGCACATGACCCAATCCCTCACCACGGGATAGGCCTTCTCCAACGGCTCCGTCCTCTTGGGCGCGAGGCCCGGAAAATAGGAGTACACCCACGCCTGTAAAGCAAGATAGTCAATAACGATCTTTCGTAATTTGATAAAGAAGAGAATTGATTTTAAGTCTCAATGAAGGTTCATACCTCCAACAGAAGTCCAGGACCGAAAGCACCAGGAGAAGTCCCCTTCTCCATCAACTCCGGACGAACCATGGCCCTCATGAAGCGGATGAGGACCGCGAAACCAGCAGTGACCCAGTCCCAACGCCCTAGGGAGCTCAGGTTAGAAAGGAAGGGAAGAAGCTTCGTCGACAGCCTCTCTCCCTTGTCTCCGAGGTAAATCGAAGACAGAAACCACCAAAGCCACAAGCGAGCCCTCTGCTCAGCTGTACAGGGAGGAGGAGCCGTCTCCCTCCCATCAATCGTCACCAGCGCCGGGATCTCTCCCGCAAAGTAGTCTCGAACGTAGGAGCTGGGTACCAAACCAGGCACTGTGACAGCCTTCGGCGACAAGTTCCAGCCGATCAACCTCCTAGCCTCGACCGAGTCCACCCTCATGGCAGTCTCCGGCCACTCCACAGCCTCAGGCCCACACGGCAGACCAGAAATCATGCCGTAGTCCTCCAGAGTGACTCCTACCTCACCAAAAGGCATGTGAAAGGTCGAAGTCGTATCCCAGAATCGGTCCAAGAAAGCGCGGACCAGGCTCAGGTTAGCCCGCAACTTCCTCCTCGCGATATCCCTCCAGGCCTGCACCAAGGCACCGAACGCTCCGCGCTCGATCATGGCGCGCTCCTCCACCGACAGCCGCTCGTAGCACTCCATCGCTGTCGTGTAACCCGAGAACGACCTGATGTTCCCGGACTCCTATTGTGATTTGAAACAAAAAGCTAATTTAGTTTTGAATAAAAGTTGGATAAGATGTGAGCAATTAAAATGAATGAAAGGAGATGAGTGGTGAGTAATGAATTCCTATTTACCAAGCTCTTCACCGTCCTGTAGGACAAGTGACCCTCTGCAGCCCAGAGCAAGTGCCTACTCTCCCAGGTCTCAGCCCACGCGGGCGCTCCCCTCAGCTGACGACCTCCTCGTCCGACGTTGGCCCGTCTAGGGGCCTCCTCCTCCTCGTGGGCCTCGTCCCCAGCAGCCATCACCGCAGCGGTGAAAGCCTGCTCCAAAGCCTCCTTAATCACGGCAGAGTCTATCTCCATGGGACCTCTCCCAGAGGTAGAAGCCTCATCACCTGCAGCATTAAAAGCAAATTTAGGCCGCGTCACGTGACGACGAGCCTTGGTTAAGGGATTTTCGAGCCTTCGGAAGCCCCGAAATTGCTCTTTTCTCGCCATCTTTGGCCATATTCTCACAAACCCGATCACTCATGTGGTAATTAGGGTCAAGTCAAGCCTAATTTGAAGCCTAATTCTGGGTTCGAGTCGAAATTTCGGCAGCATTTCGTTATAACGACGATTATGCCCTAAAAAAAGTGTCCTGAAAAAGCCGTCACAAACCAAAATTTCGAGATGATAGGAAGTTTACCCATCATCCAAGGATCCCAAATATCAAGTTTCATCGCAAATGGACAATCCTAAGGCTATTTTCGAAGCAATTTACGGTTTAGCTGTGAAACCGTCTCAAATTCACTCAAATGCTCAAAACTCAACGAAAATTCGAAACAAACACATGGTTATGTTCCTTATACTGCCAATTATCCGTTTCTAATACCAATTTTACAAGGCAAATCCATTTGGGGGAAAAGCCCCAAATTTTCGATTTAATTGGGTTGAAAACCCTAATTTTTTCGATCCAAATTGAGCGAATATAGAAGATTAATGCAAGAATGATACACATACCTCGATTAGTCATGATGAATGCAAGCTTTTGGATCAAACCTTGGCGGAAATGATTAAGATTTGAGAGAGAATTTGAAGAAATTGTGTTTCGAACAAATGATCCTAAACCCTCTGTTTATCGCGTTTTCACGCAGAAAATACACTTTGGGAAATAGACGCAGCAGGTGCTGCGCCTCTTCCTAGCGTTCCCTCCATACGAGTTTTCAAAAATTCGTTATGAGTTCGTTATTTGTGGGCCCATCTTTGATGCGCCTCTTCCTCGTTGCTATTTTATCCTTTTGGTCCGTTTGACGATTATCTTTCGTTCCGGCCCGCATTTCTAAGCCAAACAGTAGGCTATTACACGTTATTTATCGCTTCCAAGACTTTGCTTGTCACAACGAGCATTTATTCCTTCACAGGTGTTTCGACACGCCTTCATTATATTTCCCCAACGAGAGTAAGCGGATAGACTTTCCCTCTCGAGACACGGAGATTAATTCCCGATTATGTTCCCCAACGAGAGTAAGCGGATAGACTTTCCCTCTCGAGACATGGAGATCAACATCAGCCCCTATTTTCTTCCGAAGTTTGTTCGAAGCTGAACACGAACAGATTTCTCCCAGCAGTTCCCGCCTGTGTCCTGCTACTCACAATATTTCTTGTTTCCCCTCGGAGTGCGATAAAGATGTCGTTCTCTACAAGTTCCCAGACCAGTAGAGTTCCTACACTCGAGCCTTATTTACCCTTTAGTTTAAACTTATATTCGGGCCTCCTTCCCGCCGATGCTTTCCTTTGGGGCCCCATACCCTAGCACCAACCCTTATATATCTTTTAGGTCTTACCCTTAGCTCCTACGCTTACCCTTAGCTCTACGCTTACCCTTAGCTCCTATGCTTACCCTTAGCTCCTATGCACCTCCGGGAGCATCTCGAGAAAGAAGTCTCAGGTATGGTCTCTTCTTATGGCTGGCGAGCCTCCTTACGTAGTCTAATGGACTTTAAACGACCCTCCCCGATAGTCGACAGACTCTAAAATGTTCCCGATGACAGATCCTTGGCTCAGACCCCTTGAGCCGCCTCGCGTCGCCATAGTCGTCAGGTTGTAATCTTCGATTGACCTGATGGCTATACTTTGACTTTCGCCTTGTCCAAGCCTCAGTCAAAGTGGGGGCTCTGTAGATACCTCATTTCTGCACCTCTCGCAAACCACCCGGTGATGATTGGGCCGCATGTTTGGTACGCGGAACGATTTGTGATAGTTCGTAAGTTTATCGTCAAGTGATTGCTCAAATATTAATGTCTACCTCTTAGTTGTCATCTACGTGCCGATACGGTCGTTTTGACAGTAATTAGAGTACATTTGGAGTCCGGGCCTAAAACCGTCTTCATTTTCTGATAACCGTTAAATCCCGAGTCAGAATGTTCTGGAATGTTCCGGATATTTCTATTCCATATTTTATAAATATTTCACAATCTTTATCCTTTGGTAAACAATTTCCCGTAATATTCTACAAGATATTAAGGAAAACCAAAATATTTCGTCCTACCATAACTTAAACACGGAAATCTTTCTTCCGCGGGAGAAAACCCCTTGGGAACAGACGCAGCAGGTGCTGCGCCTCTTCCAAGAGACGCAGTGATCGCGCCTCTTCCCGAGTCCTTTCTCGCGTGTTTTTCGTATCTTTTTTATATCTTTCTGAGATTCACTTCCAAAGACTCTCCGAAACCCTAATTCCTTCACGTGATTAGTATAAATAGAGACCTTCGGTCTCTCATATTTCTCACGCGAGTGTCCGCCCTTCTCTTCTCCCTTTGCATTCTAGACCTTTGTTCTTACTTTTTGGCGTCTACTTGCTTGAACATTCGACCACGTAAGCTCAGATCCTTCTGAGTACCAGCCTCGCTTGCATGACCGACCAATTTGACCAACTCCACACCAACCAACTTAATTAATCTAATCGTTTTCCTCTTACAAGGGCACTTTCATATTTGCATTATAGTTCGAGTCGAGCATCGCTAATCGATAACTTAGTCCTTCTCGTTTCGTCAAACATGTAAGTCTGAGGGTGTAAATCTCTCTTTTATTATTGTTCTTTACTTTTGTATCATAATTAATGTAAGGTTTATGTCGAAAATACTTATTAAAACCGATTTCTAAAACCGTGCTTTAAAACCTCTTTTTACGGATTTCCAGAAGGCAAACCGTCGAGAAAGTACGTAGCAACTGTTGCGCCTTTTCGAAGGAGCGCAGTTCCTGCTGCGCCTCTTCGTGAGGCAGCCGCAGTTCCTGCTTCCTTTCTTCTTCCTTCGTCCTCTGTAATTCGTTCGTCAAAATTTGTTTCGTTTGTTTCCTGTTAATTCTTTGACATAATAGCTTATCTGTAATACCCGCCCTTTTAGGGACCCTTTGACCAGCGTTGACTGACCTTGGGAGCGGTAGTAGTCTTAGAAAAGTGTGCCAAAACCATCTTGGGGTGCGTGTTAAGAGTGGTACTCGATAGAGTAGAGGCTACTCGATCGAGTAGCTAGGTTACTCGATCGAGTAGGGGGCTACTCGATCGAGTATGTTGGGTACTCGATCGAGTACCGAGTTTTCAGCGAGGGTTTTATATCGCGTTTTGTTAAATCCGCAAATCACTTCCGCCACTTTCCTCCTATCCTTCAGTCGCCTCTTTCCCTTCCCTTCACCTCAAAACCTCCATGAAAGCCTTTGGAAGATCCTTGTGCCTTAGGAGAGCGTCAGTTGTGTCGGGTAGCGGTCTCTTGCTGAGTGTTCTCCCTAATAGGTATGTCATAATCATCATCCGTGTCCTTGTTCTTTTAGTTAGGGTTTGCTTGTTAGTAATAGATAATTATATTGTGGTTATAGGCGTTGCTTGGTCGCTGGACATGTTGTTTGTCGGCATGGATTGGTTGCGGTTGCTTAAAGGTAGGTTCGCCTACTCAGTTTCTGTAGATGGTCTAGTGTGTCGGTCGTTGTAGTTGTATTGTGATCGTTTAATATCGTAATTGTATTGTGACGGCTGTGGCTGTGATGGTGGTTGTTGTCTCTGGTTCTCGAGATATGTCTCGGCTGAGTGGGGTCACTTGCGGGAGTGGCTTCACGCCCTAGTTTCGCCCTTCGTGGAACCCGCCACGGAAGGGGATGTGCACATTAATGGACAGGGTTATCGCTCGGTATGATGAACGGGGATTTGGTGGGTACGGCTGCGGTCCCCCACTGGCAGGACTGGTCCAGTGGACAGTCAGTGACAGAGGTTTGTTGGATTATCGTGATTGTGTGTGTGAGACTGCTAGCATCATATTGTGTTGATAGTTGTAGTTGTTATTGTTGTGTCTTATCTCAGTACTGACCTTGTGTGGTTGTTTGTTTGTTATGTGTCTGCCGTGATCCCTTATGGTGAGTAGTCGGTCTTAGCAGGTGTTGATGTTGTTGATAGCTGGAGTCCGGGCAGGGATGAGTCCTCACGAGATATGATGGTCATAGCGAGTAGTCTTTGAGTTGTATCTTTATATCGTTTATTGGTTTAAATCGCTTGTAATATAACTTAATGGTTCTTTTATCGACATTTGATTATTACTACCCTCGGGCAACCGAGATGGTAACGTCCTTATATCCTAAGGAAGGCCTAGTTAAGGCTCCTCTGAATATGGGGGTGTTACAAAGTGGTATCAGAGCGACGATTTTGGAACCTGTAACAAAAAAAAAAAAATAATAATAATAATGAACGTAGTGAGTCTAATAAAATGAACCTGGTGTATGCGTAATGGGAGCCCCGCTGATGCTAGATTTTGGGTGAGTAGGCGCCCTCATTTCAAAATCTCGGCCCCATGACACTTAAGCCAGTCATGTGGTATGGCAATGTGGAGTCTGTTGGAATATGTGTCCTCCGACAATAATGCGATCACGACTATTGATCATGATGATCACATGTTTAAGTCTCATTAAAATGAATACAATTGGGAAGTAATATTGTTACTGTCAACTGGTCAACATATATCGGTAATGATTGGCTGACTAGAGTTTGACATTACTCGTCGTGAGACGGTGGTGATCGATTGACCCCTAGGTCATACCTAAAGGGCAATACTCTTAATTGATTATTTAATTAATCGTATAACGTTACGAGTTAATTAAATTACTTGAAAATTGACGGACGATTTTGGAAGTGAAATTTACGTATCATATTGAAATGTGATTAAATATAATACGGTCTGAGTAATTGAATTGTATCATTACTCGGATGAAATAATTGTTTAATGTAACAATTAAATTGAATGAATTATTATAAATACAATCAGTTGTAATTTATATATGGTAAAATATTTTGGCACAAGTAATTATATAATTACTAAGTCGATTTTTGTATGTGACGTATTTTTATTAATACGTTGATTTTTAATATGTTAAAAATTACATAACAAATTTATGTCACATATGACATGTGACATATTGACAATTGACAAATATAATATGGATTCCATATTACCAAATGGACCGAAATATAGGAAGAGGATTAAGCTAATTAATTGTTTAATTAGTAGCTAAACATAATGATTGTTTTGCTTTAGTAGCCATGCAAGCCTATGGTGCATTGTGAAGACAAATAAGTCCATGCATTGGCTTCCCTTTATTCCTCCTCTTACACGGTTTTGGGAAGAAAAACTCATCATTGTTTTTCTTATAATTTTACCTAATAATATACTAAGTGTTATGCATTATTATTCATTCCACTTATCATCCAAAATATAAGTTCTAGTGAGAAGAAATTTCCTCCTCTTCTTCTCTCATAAAAACCGAAACATATAAGTGTTTTATAAAAGTTTTTGGTTCAATTTTCTACCTTGATTAATATTATACTAGTATTTGTAATATTAATTAAATTAAGAGAAGCCTTGGGTATAAAGCTTGGGGAGAGATCTTATACTTAGATCTTGTTCATCCATAAAGGAAAGCTCAAGATCAAAAGAGAAAGGTGATCTCTTTTGTGCCCTAATAACCGAAATCCATCAATGTAAGGACATGATTTCTCCTCTATTTTATTATTGTTTGCATGCATAAAATCCGTTTTAATTTTATGACAAATTAATTATAACATATTTGAATATGTTAGTATGTATATGAATCTACATTTCCTTCAATTGGTATCAGAGCCACGGTTGTTTGCATGCAAATTGGTTAAAAGTTTTTCCGAGTTATATGAATAACAAATAAAACTTGTAAAATTTGTGTTATTATGATATATCACGAAATTATTACATGCATGTTAATATTTCTGGTCCTAAAATGTTTTAGGATATTTTGGTTAATTTTTCGGATTTTTATTGTTCATATTTTACAATAATGGCATTTAAATGTGATTTTATGAGTAAAAATGTCATTTTTGGTCGAAAATTAGCTATACTTCGAATTTTAAGTTGATTTTTGGATATGTTGTCACATATATTATTTTGAGATAACCTGTAAATTTTCATAATTTTTGGACTTGTTATGCTCGAAAAATGAATTTCTCATTATTAAATTCGGATTTAAGTGAAAAATAGGTTAATATGAGTTAAATTTCGAATCTGGTCATAGAAAATTAATATGTTGTCACATGCAATTTTACAAGATGTGTGTAAAATAATTGGCTATAAAGAAGTCTTTTTGCATGATTTATGAATTTTTGAAGAAAAATGGCATAAATAGTGACATTATTAGTGAAAATTAATAAAAACATAATCTATGACTTAAGAAAAACGTCTAATGTTGCATTTTATTATATTTTTCAGATATAAAATTGAAAAGTTAATGAAAATAATTTTTCCATGTTTTTATGATTATTTTATTAAAATCGATAAACCGCAACATTGTTTTTCCGAAAATTTTCGAAATTTTTAACCTAAGATTTTGAACATTATGAGTGTCATGGAATTTTTCCAGAATGTTCATGAATTTAAATTTCAAATTTTAAATTTATTTGAAATTTTTGGATTTATTTGAAGTCTAATAGCTTATTTTTGTAATTTTTGGTCCATTTATGAACAATTTTGTAAATAAAAGTTAATTATGGTCAAATTATTAGTGAAGACTATATTTTGATTCCTAAGAGGTTATGGTAATTAACTTATGCATAAATATGAGTTTATGTATTTTTGTGATTATAAAATGTTGAAATCACGC
The DNA here is from genome assembly GCF_048544455.1 of Silene latifolia. Taxonomy (NCBI): domain Eukaryota; kingdom Viridiplantae; phylum Streptophyta; class Magnoliopsida; order Caryophyllales; family Caryophyllaceae; genus Silene; species Silene latifolia. The sequence goes on from NC_133535.1 coordinate 17,474,242, forward strand.
AAATCCGTAAAAACCGAGTAATATACGATATTGGCTAATTAAAGGCGATTTAGCATAAAATTGAGCATGTTCATACATATTATAATGCTGCATTTTCATTATGATTGTCATAATTTTAATTTATGTAATTTTTGAATTATGTAATTTTACTTAGTATGGCCTTAGATTAATTGGTATTTCCCGAAATGTATGGGAATATCGATTCGGTTGTAATTTTTATTGTGATCTCGTATCACCGTTTTGTAATTTAATAGATTTATCTTATTTTAGTTACAAATGTATAATAGGAAATTATGTAATTTATTATGTAATTTTATTCATTCCGGAGTTCCAAAAGACGGATTTCTTCAAGAATGGCGATACATAAAGACGGTGTTACCTCGAGATGCGTGCCACAACCGAAGTTCAAGGGACCAATGGAGTTGGTTTCCGAATTTGTAATAGTTAAATAGTTCTCTATTTTAGGAAGGCCATACTAGGATTTATTTATTTATCTTTATGCTTGCATTTTATTTTATGTCACATGCATCGCTAAATCGCCATAACTAAAACATGCATCCTTATTTTATCGAGTTTATCGACCGTGTCAAATATAATTATCGTAGTTCACCGCTTTAGTTCACTTAAAACGTGATAGATAATAATTTGACATGACCTCTCGCTAAAACAATCAATTGAGACATAGCCTTACCAAATAGTAGAAACCATGAAAACCTATTTCGCGAGGGAGTGCACTCGGCCACACCGGGGTACAAACCTTGTTACGTAGGGGAAATGGGTGATGAATGTTTATCCACCGAGTTCATGTTAATGAAGGGTATTTCGGCACACCGTGCCCTAAATTGATATGGGTTTGGATTATGGACACATTTATTCGAAATTTGGGTTGTACTCAACGAAAGTATTCACGACGATTTCCGGATGTGTTTCGGGCTAGAGATGAATATTAATGTAAACATCATCGACCAAGAGTTCTAAAAGTAGAATCGATTAAAAGGTTAATCCACCGAGTTATGTTAATAAGGGGTATTTTTAGCACACCGTGCCCTAAGTTAATATGAATTTGGGTCTTGGAATCATTTATTCTAGTTGGGTAGAGGTCACTAGAAAAATGCATAAAACTTGTTTAAATCATACATTTTTACGAGTATTATTAAAACGACAATTGTTTTACTCCTCATATATTTTGTTTTGTAGACCACTTCTTTTCATAACAATGGCAACACCAAATCCTAATGCTACACCTCTCGCTAGTTCGTCTTGGCTCCGATCCTTCATGGATCGATGTAAACTTGAAAAGAATGGGTCAAATTTCTCCGAATGGGATGCCCAACTCAAATTATCCGCCGAAGGTGACGACAAGCTTCGTTACCTTACCGAGGCCTCTCCACCCGAACCCTCCACTAGGTCCACCGCGGCCACTAGGGAAGCCTATGAGGCTTACCAAAAGGAGTCCGCCGCAATGAAAAATGTCTTAATATTTGCGATGGAGGCGGACCTCCAAAGGAGAGCCTTCAAAATGGGCAATGCTAATGAGATTTACTCCAAACTTGTGACAATGTTTTCACAAACTCCGCGGATCGTCCAATATGAGGCGGTCGCGGCATTCTTTGATCTCGACTTCAAAGAGGGCCAAAAGGTTAGCCCTCATGTGCTCAAACTCATGGAGCTTGTCGAGACCTTGAAAATTCAAAAGGTTGAAATCCCCAAAGAACTCATCGTAGATAGGATTCTACACTCCTTGTCTAAAGTCAAGGCATATGTGCAATTCCGGGTGAATTTCAACATGCAAGACAAGGATGTGTCTCTTGAGGAGTTGCACAAGTTACTTGTGCAAGCCGAGAGGGACATGGGGTTAAATGTGAACCCTCCCAAGGATGTGCTTAACATAAGCACAAAGAGTAAGGGGAAGTTCAAGAAGAGTGGAAGAAAGGGTAAAAAGCAAGCTCCCACATTCACCAAAGCTAAGTCTTGTGAAGCTAGCACATCCAAAGTCAAGAAGGGTCCTCTTGATAAATGCCATTATTGTAATGGCATGGGACATTTGAAAAGAAATTGTTCCAAATACCTTGGTGATATCAAAGCTGGAAAGATCACTCCAGTAGGTAAATGACTAACCTTCTTTTATGTTTCTAATTCAACTATGGTATTATGATGCAAAGTTGTGATAATGTATCTTCCCTTTTTATTGTAAATAGGGCCTCCACCAAGCAAAGACAAGGGAAAAGAAAAACAAGCATAAGAAACCATGGAGAAGCTAAGGATAGCTTTTATGGAGCTTTGTTTTTCATTGTCTTATTTTAAGTTATGTTTTGAATTTTAGAACTTTAAATTTCCATGTTCGACATGGAAAGGTATTTTGGATGATGGTTTGTATTTTGGATGATGGTGACTTGGTTTGCAACCCAAGTCACCCGTTTTATCATTTATCCTTTTAATGTTCTAAATTTCATCTTTAAAATGCTTGCGTTTTGAAACATAAGATTATTTACTTAAAGGTGATCTAATAGACAATTATAATGACGGGTTTCATTATATGTCCACATGCTTAAGGCTTGTGTATGATCATTTATGAAACAATTTTGAGTCTATGAACTCTCTTATAGGTATGTCAATCACCAAGTACACATATGAAATCAATTACTATTAGTCTATCTATGAGATAGTTCTCCTTATATTTCAACATCATTAATTTGTGTCTCATATGCTATCTTTGAATGTTTAGTGTATTTATTCTAAAGATAGAGTGGGAGAAAAATGAGGACACAACACATAAGGCAAAATTATAATTGTGTACTTGTGTAAATGAAGATCTACGCAAGAGAAAATGATTTGAATTTAGGTATATCTATTTACATAGTATGCCGAATAGATGAGATCTATGGTCTCAAGTTAGTACTATATGACTAAAGAGACCAAGTGTAGTAAACATAAGAGAATATTTTGGAAAGTTTTGGTATATCTAATAGATAACTACACGAGGAGACCAAAAGAAAGTTTTGGAAGAAAATGACTAATGTATAGTCTTAACAAGTTTTTGACTAAGTTTATGAAACATTTGACCAATAGTTTCAACCATGAGATTTACTTAAGAGCCTAAATGAATCAAGTAACATACTAGTTATGATCGAGTTGCAAAATTGATATACCGATATCTTCAATAGCCAAAGTTTTAACCACGTAGATGTCATGCTTAATCTCACTATGAATAGTTAAACCTCCTTCCAAAAGGGTATTTGTGAAGGATGTATTCTAAATATTGTTTATATTTGAAAATGACATTACTACACATCATTATGACATGAGTGTGTTGGAGATTTAAAATCTCTTTCCGTAAGGTTAAGATGAGACCACTTCAAAATAGGCATTTTGAAAGGATATGATGGGAACATATATGGTTTTATCCTAACAACTTGGCAATGCAATTTATATTATGGTATATTACAATTCTTAATAAATTTCGATTGAGAAGTCAATTTCGAAATGTGTAGAATTGAGTGGGAGTTAGGAAATTCTCATGTGAAGACATGGAATTTAGTGGGAGCTATCATCCTTTAAATGCTTACAACTCATCACTCATTAAAGAATGACGAGCTAATACCTTCTTTCATAAAGAAGCTTTTGAGTTTTCAATTCTGGATGAAAATGGACAATGATGGATCCAATCACATCAAAGGATGGTGGATTAGTATTAAGAGATACACATCATATCAACCTACACATAGGTTATTCATATGAATGAAAATGGGATTACCATTAGCAGTCATGGTAGTTCATTGAACCTAAGAACGGTTGATCTCATGATTATTAGTAACTAATGTTTCCGCCATTAGAATAATCATGTACATGTCCAATTATGAATCATATGCGTAAGAGCATGATGATTGATTGGTGAGCCATAATAGAAACGTCATGAATTCTCGAGTAGAATCCGATGAGCGATTTCAGTGATTGACGGAATGTTCTATTGTGTGTCAAGAGGTTACACATATTGTAGAAAATCCGAGCACATATGAGGATTTATGAGAATCCCAAATCTTTCAAGCCTAGAAAGAGAAATGAGAAGTTTTGGAAAGATGCTTGGTTGAATAAGAGGTTATTCAAAAACAATCTTTCCTAGTAAAGCTAGGACTTGTGAGAAGTGCTAAGCTAAATAATCTTGTCAATTGTTACAAGATTCTACAAAACATATACCTAGTGCATTGTGTGTGTGGATGGAATACTTGATCGGTACAAGTTGTATTATTCATCGCAAATTCGTTCGTTATGAGATGATCGATAAGAAAGTTCTTTCAAGTTAAAGAACCGAAACCAAGGTTGGGAACCTTGATGTGTACTTGGTAAGATTCATGCTATGAGAAAGAACATGAATGTGAAGGAGATTGCAAGTGTAAGAAGTTTGAACGCGTGGACACATGGCGTGTTAAACTTCTATTGCAATCAATAAGTGGTTACACTTACGATATACATCACAAGGTTGTAATATGATATTGACTACCCGAGTGTGATGTCGACATTTGTCGTTTGAGTTATTAATAACTCACCTAGTACATTGTTATATCCAAACGGGTTGTAGAGACAATTGAACCCCGTTAAAGTGAACATGGATTAACATTGTTTTTGCCCATAGTTACTTATATGAGGTGACGTCTCGAAGTGACTAGAGTGTGATGCGATTGATGGCAAGTTCAAGTGCCATAGAGTCGTGTGAGATGACTAGTCGATCACATAGGCAGACTGTTAGGAACTTTTTGTCGGGCCTAATGACCGCTTATAGAGTTCTCGCAAATTTATATAGCCTGGTCGTGGCGAGAGCTACTATAGTATTCAAATGAGTCGATTCTTTTGACTAAAGACTATTCACCTAAGATGGCACAGTTTTCGATTAACTTTGATTTGTGTTACTACGACCTTCGTAAATGGGGTCAAATGGGCATATTTTGGGTTATGATGGCTGTGGCTAGTCGAAGGGAATGAGTGCGATAGGAATTGTCCACCCCTAGTCGGGGTTATAACAATATCTCGGGGCCACTCGAGGAGTAATGAATCGAAATGCGTGGCCACGCTCGGATGGCATCCGAGTGGATAAATTCGGTCAATCGGTTATTCTCCGGATCGAGGAAACCACTCTCGATATGATCACTTGCAAGTACGACCTGAAAGACACCTTGCATTGAGTGGGAGATAGTAATAGGACAAGAGAATTGGTGACGCACACTTGTCGAGGACAAGTGGGAGATTGTTGGAATATGTGTCCTCTGACAATAATGCGATCACGACTATTGATCATGATGATCACATGTTTAAGTCTCATTAAAATGAATACAATTGGGAAGTAATATTGTTATCAACAACCGGTCAACATATATCGGTAATGATTGGTGACTAGAGTTTGACATTACTTTGTCGTGAGACGGTGGTGATCAGTTGACCCCCTAGGTCATACCTAAAGGGCAATACTCTTAATTGATTATTTAATTAATCGTATAACGTTACGAGTTAATTAAATTACTTGAAAATTGACGGACGATTTTGGAAGTGAAATTTACGTATCATATTGAAATGTGATTAAATGTGATACGGTCCGAGTAATTGAATTGTATCATTACTCGGATGAAATAATTGTTTAATGTAACAATTAAATTGAATGAATTGTTATAAATACAATCAGTTGTAATTTATATATGGTAAAATATTTTGGCACAAGTAATTATATAATTACTAAGTCGATTTTTGTATGTGACGTATTTTTATTAATACGTTGATTTTTAATATGTTAAAAATTACATAACAAATTTATGTCACATATGACATGTGACATATTGACAATTGACAAATATACTATGGATTCCATATTACCAAATGGACCGAAATATAGGAAGAGGATTAAGCTAATTAATTGTTTAATTAGTAGCTAAACATAATGATTGTTTTGCTTTAGTAGCCATGCAAGCCTATGGTGCATTGTGAAGACAAATAAGTCCATGCATTGGCTTCCCTTTATTCCTCCTCTTACACGGTTTTGGGAAGAAAAACTCATCATTGTTTTTCTTATAATTTTACCTAATAATATACTAAGTGTTATGCATTATTATTCATTCCACTTATCATCCAAAATATAAGTTCTAGTGAGAAGAAATTTCCTCCTCTTCTTCTCTCATAAAAACCGAAACATATAAGTGTTTTATAAAAGTTTTTGGTTCAATTTTCTACCTTGATTAATATTATACTAGTATTTGTAATATTAATTAAATTAAGAGAAGCCTTGGGTATAAAGCTTGGGGAGAGATCTTATACTTAGATCTTGTTCATCCATAAGGGAAAGCTCAAGATCAAAAGAGAAAGGTGATCTCTTTTGTGCCCTAATAACCGAAATCCATCAATGTAAGGACATGATTTCTCCTCTATTTTATTATTGTTTGCATGCATAAAATCCGTTTTAATTTTATGACAAATTAATTATAACATATTTGAATATGTTAGTATGTATATGAATCTACATTTCCTTCAGAGTCTGTGTGTATATGTGTGTTAATTGTGCCGGAGCTACCTCTGGTTAAGTCGTTATTAGAGTTAATAAGGATATGATAGTTATACGTGGGTCGTGCGTAGTGAAGTTTTGGGCATGCTTAGTAAGCTTGCGTGATGATTGTGGGATATGTGATAAAAGTCTATTCGATAGAAATGCTTGGGAATGTGAATGGGTGTGCTATAATAGAAGGATGAACATGTTGGTATTTACTGTAAGTTGATGGTGACGATGGACATGTACGAGTTATAAACTCTACAGTGAGTACGATGATGATAATTATAGAATTGGTGAGTTATAGCATATAGTAATGCAAATATGTCTTGGTCATTGGTTGAAATTTTCCGCTACATAATGAATTATTTGTGTAAAATGATTTACTTATGATTGAATGTGGAAAGTGATAGATTAATTCGTTATGAAGTATATGCAATTATATGTCATATGAAAGAATGAATTAATGATATTTACATGTTTTAAGTTGAGTAAACGTAAATGGGTAGTAATGTATAGAGTAAGTTTATGTGTAATATGATGACGAGATTATGTTTATGGAAGATTCGGTAACAGGTAAACCGAGTAGGGTAATTTTTGTAGCGTAAGGTGGAATAAACTTTATTTGTTTGACGATATGGTATGCTTTATTAATAATAGTAATGCGTGAATGAGCTTGATAATGAGTGCCGAATTCCGAGCTTAGTTTGGAATCGACACGTGGTGTTGTTTTGCAGGTATTTTCGATTCACTTCGTACTTGACCGAGTGCGAGTGCTTACTTGACCGAGTAGACCTCACTCGATCTAGTTAGGAAGCTATGGCGTCGGGATGTGGGGAAATTTCCTACAGATACTCGACGAAATAGCTCCTACTCGATCGAGTAGGGTGGTACTCGATCGAGTATCCTAGGCACTCGATCGAGTAGGGTGGTACTCAATCGAGTACCTCAGGCACTCGATCGAGTAGGTTACTGTGCAGTGAGACATGCGGGTTTCATAAAACCCCTATTCTTTCTATTTCTTTCCCATTCTCCTCATTCTTCCTCTATATTTCGAAGCATCTAAACCTATTTCCTCCCAAAATCTCTCTTTCTCTTGGGTTGGTGGTCATTCTTGTGGTTGCTTTCTTTGTTTAATTTCGTTTCCTTACTTTGCTACTCAATCAAGGTATGCTTTTCTTCCTAATTTACATGCTTTACTGACTTGAATGTGTTGGAGTAAGGATAAAAATCTGAAATTTCGATTCATATGGGTAAATTGTTGCTTTTAATGGTTGAATTATGATTCACATGCCTTCTTTTGGTGTTGATTGGTGATTAATTGCTGTACATTAGACGAGAAATTGCAAGAAAAGTGAAACCGAAATTCCTAGGGTTTGCAAAATTGAAATTGATTTTTGATTATTTTACTCTAAATAGATGGTGGAGTTGAGAGCTCCACATTGTTTATATCATGTTAAAGGATGGATTTTGATGATTTTCACATTAAAAAGTTGCCTTAAAACTCCGTCTTAAAAGTGCCTCAAATGGAAATTCGTGATTTATAATTGGAATTTGGTGTTGTAAATGACATTATAAGTATAAGTTGAACTTCAATATGATTGTAGTGATGATAATTGATGAAAATAAGCCAAAATTGTTACAGCTGTAAAGACCGTCTAAAAGGTTTAAATAAGTTATTTGTTTCTAATGTGGAATGTGATGAGGATATGTTATAAGTTATTCTTTTTCATGAGTAAGTAGGAATGCCTCACATGTGATTAGGAGAGTGTATGGAACAACCTTAGAATCATGCTAGGATACCCGAATTTGTTGAGTATGTACAATCACCATGATAAATTCTTCACGACCATGGCTTATGAGTAGTGGTAAACTGAGCTTATATGTCAAATTTGGGAAACTGTTGGTGAATGTGTGTGCATAGCTTAACATTCAAAGTTAATAGCATGACTTATGTGTTTTACATGTCAAATTTGGGGGCGAAATTTGTATGACTAAGCTGAAGGTGTAAAGTCCGAATTACGTGAAATAAATGTTTGCATGTTTACACAAGTTTGTTTGAACATATGCCGAAACAGATGCCGAGACTGAGCCTAGGAACCCGTCAAAGTAAGCGGGGGAGGGGTAATCCACCTGAGATGGGGGAAGGGAGTGGACATGTGGTACCCGCAGTTCCAGAGTACCCTTCAGTTGTCTTTGTTGACTTCAAGCAGAGAGAGCGTTTTGTAGCTTTACAAAAACGCAAAATGAGACCTACACGGTGTATTGACACTACTTTGTTGGAGGATTTGGAGATAGAGACGGATGTCCGTCACATATTTGAGACTTTGGGTCTTCTTGGGTTGTATAGGCTGAGGAAACACTCTTACCCTTTTCTTACCTTGGAGTTCATGAGCTCCTTTGTCTATGACCCCGCTGGCCAGACCGTTGAGTTTCGGTTGATGAACACTAGTTTCTTGCTTTCTATGGACCAATTTGCTTCTCACCTTGGGTTGGCTAAGCCTCCCAAGGACTCCATCACCGACATCCCTGCTGAGTGCGGTGTATGCCGCCTAATGCCTTGCCTGACCGGGAAACCAGCTCCTACCTCGAGTAACATGCTGATTAATGACGTTCAGCATGTCACACTGAGGATCTTTCTCCGCTCTCTCTCGAACCTCCTTTATGACAGAAAGGATATCAGTAAGCTGAACAACCATGAGGTGTTACTTCTGATGTCTTACTTGAACCCGGAGCGGACCAAGAAAGTGGTCTTTAATGCTCCTTCCCTGGTTTGTGTCGCCCTTGCCTTGATGACCACTGCCTCTACCCGGTACTTGAGTTGTGGCGCTATCGCCACTCGGTTAGCTGAAAAGCTAACCTCTTTCGAGGCTTCTTCGAAGTACATGCCTCTGGTTACCCCGGTGCCCACCATGGACCGTGACTACTATCTCGACCTGAAATGGTTGAGGACTTTGGCTGACGGTAGCCTAGCTTGGAGGGTGTGGGGCATGAGTTGGATGAAGATAACAGCTCCTGAGCACCTCCCACCCACGGAGCCCTTGGAGCCGACGGTAGTGGCGGTGGACTCCGATGATGAGGAGGAGGAGGAGGATGATGATAGACCCCGCCATCTGCAGACCTACCTCGTCGACGACACCATTCTCAAGGTGATGCCGGAGCCGACAAAGGGCGAGAATGCATCGGTCGTGGCAGTGGAGAGACCTAGGTTGGGGAGAGGACCCCGTCGAGTGAGGGAGAGGACCTCAGAGACTAGGCCACGGCCGGTGGCACCACAGCAGCAGCAGCCTTTTCCGTGCTACCCTTACCTCGACACCCCGGAGACGCGATCCAGCTACTTGGCGGAGAGAGTGTCATCTACTTTGACACTTAGTAACATGCACGAGATGGCGTACACTCAGGGGATAGGGACCGAGGGACCTCACCCGGTTTGGTGGAGTGGAGTTGGGGACTACTCAGGGGTTTTCCATTCCTACGGGGTGGAACAGTCGACGTGGGGGACACCTCAGTCCTTTGCCTACGGTGGCTTGACCCCGTGGTACGTGAGCCCAGGAGCAGGAGCAGGAGTTGATGCGGGTGTGGGTTCATCGGGTGTGGGTATGTCTGGAGGTGGTGGGGGTGATGATGAGGTGATGGTTGAGCAGCAGCAGCAGCAGGAGGAGTGATACTCCTTGTTTCTATCCTTGTTTATGATCGTTAGTGGTAGATGTTGGTAGCATGGTTAGATTTTTAGTTGTTTTTAGTTGAAACTTTATTTATGGATATGTATTGTTGGCCATAAGGCCGGATTGGTTACTTAACATTGTTGCAGGAACGATTTTGGGGTCGGGAATTCATCCCGGCTCAAGTTATGTGACGGTCATGTATATATATGTTGGTTTATGACAGGTGTTAGAGGAATTGGCCTGCAGGTACTCGACAGAGTACCCCGTACTCTATCGAGTAGCTGCAGGGAGGAAGGAGGAAAAGTTTCTGATCTTTGGGCTACTCGATCGAGTAGCCAAGACACTCGATCGAGTATCATGGCACTCGATCGAGTACCGCTACATACTCGATCGAGTAGCACTGTTACAGGAGGTTTTCGAAAATTAAAAATGTTCAATTGTTTTATAATTGCAAGTTTCATATTTAACGTGGTTGTTAGTGCTTAGTAACATCTTTGAACCGTTAATTCTCTATGTGGGAAGTCGTGCTTGAGTTTTCTATGCATATTTGTCCCAGTTAATGAACCGGTGATAGCTTCTTTTGCTTAAATGTTGCATCCGCCTTCTTCCTATCTCATTATCGGAATTACATCTTCTTACACGTTTGTGCATACCATTTTAACGTGCCTTTTAGACGGCGGCTAGTTATTCCGGTGGCTTATGTATGATTTCTAATTTAACGAGTACATAGTTAGCGAGTAATGTCCATAACAAATAATATGGTTTTCTTTAATGTTATGATGCAAATAATAGGTAATATGTGTAGTAATTTTGGTGGTGAACTTCGGGGACGAAGTTCCTTTTTAGAGAGGAAGAGTAATGTCGCGAAAATTATCGCGAAATAAAAGACTGATTTCGAAATTATGTTTTGTTTGCTTATAAGGTTTTGTTGTTTAATTGCAAAATTGTAGTGAAAATGATAGAATGAATTGCAAAGGACCGTCATAAAGAGTCTTATCTCGGCGCGATGCGTCGTAATAGAATGAATTGAGTAACACGGTAGTGTTAATTGTGCAGTATGAAGTTGACATGAGATACGTTTCGGGTTGATAAATTGTTGTCACGTAATGAGCGATGGTTGTTTGTGTTGGCTCATATGGCAAAGTCGATGTTTGATTCATAGTCATTAGTAAGAATTGATGCATACATGTAGAGTGACAATTAACGGCGATAATGCTTGCATGATAGTGGTAAGAGTCGATAGGTATAAAGTGTAGACGGTGATGATGATGACATGGGGGGGGAATGATAATTCCAAGGAGTTATGGTTTGAGCGGGAAGATTGGTGAGGTCGTGTTGTTTCCGTGTCTTGAGCGGGAGATAGGTGAGTTGAACTTCGGGGACGAAGTTCTTTTTAAGGGGGGAAGACTGTAATACTCGCCCTTTTAGGGACCCTTTGACCAGCGTTGACTGACCTTGGGAGTGGGAGTAGTCTTAGAAAAGTGTGCCAAAACCATCTTGGGGTGCGTGTTAAGAGTGGTACTCGATAGAGTAGAGGCTACTCAATCGAGTAGCTATGTTACTCGATCGAGTAGGGGGCTACTCGATCGAGTATGTTGGGTACTCGATCGAGTACCGAGTTTTCAACGAGGGTTTTATATCGCGTTTTGTTAAATCCGCAAATCACTTCCGCCACTTTCCTCCTATCCTTCAGTCGCCTCTTTCCCTTCCCTTCACCTCAAAACCTCCATGGAAGCCTTTGGAAGATCCTTGTGCCTTAGGAGAGCGTCACTTGTGTCGGGTAGCGGTCTCTTGTTGAGTGTTCTCCCTAATAGGTATGTCATAATCATCATCCGTGTCCTTGTTCTTTTAGTTAGGGTTTGCTTGTTAGTAATAGATAATTATATTGTGGTTATAGGCGTTGCTTGGTCGCTGGACATGTTGTTTGTCGGCATGGATTGGTTGCGGTTGCTTAAAGGTAGGTTCGCCTACTCAGTTTCTGTAGATGGTCTAGTGTGTCGGTCGTTGTAGTTGTATTGTGATCGTTTAATATCGTAATTGTATTGTGACGGCTGTGGCTGTGATGGTGGTTGTTGTCTCTGGTTCTCGAGATATGTCTCGGCTGAGTGGGGTCACTTGCGGGAGTGGTTTCACGCCCTAGTTTCGCCCTTCGTGGAACCCGCCACGGAAGGGGATGTGCACATTAATGGACAGGGTTATCGCTCGGTATGATAAGCGGGGATTTGGTGGGTACGACTACGGTCCCCCACTGGCAGTACTGGTCCAGTGGACAGTCAGTGACAGAGATTGGTTGGATTATCGTGATTGTGTGTGTGAGACTGCTAGCATCGTATTGTGTTGATAGTTGTAGTTGTTATTGTTGTGTCTTATCTCAGTACTGACCTTGTGTGGTTGTTTGTTTGTTATGTGTCTGCCGTGATCCCTTATGGTGAGCTGTCGGTCTTAGCAGGTGTTGATGTTGTTGATAGCTGGAGTCCGGGCAGGGATGAGTCCTCACGATATATGATGGTCATAGCGAGTAGTCTTTGAGTTGTATCTTTATATCGTTTATTGGTTTAAATCGCTTGTAATATAACTTAATGGTTCTTTTATCGACATTTGATTATTACTACCCTCGGGCAACCGAGATGGTAACGTCCTTATATCCTAAGGAAGGCCTAGTTAAGGCTCCTCTGAATATGGGGGTGTTACATTATCATCTCACATGTATATTATTTATCATTCATTCGTACGTATAATTCATCATTAAATCCGGCTTAAATCCCTTATAATCCGATATTTGCGGGTTTTCGTCATTAAACTCAATCCGGGTTGTAGGAATTCGATTTGTTCATATCGGGTTTCTGGAATTCGACCGTTGATATATTCTCATCTGTCTTTTGTCGTATTCGTCATTAATTTGTCGTTAATTCGTCTTGTTTAGCTTATTTAATTCACCTATGTCATTAATCGATCGTTCATTCATGTAATTAATCCGTTTAATTCCGTCTCATCCATGTTTTATTGCTTTTACGACCTTCATTCACATGTAAATAACCTATTAATCACTTCTATCCGAGTATATATTATAAATCAATCATTAAATTAACCCACGAATATTAACGATTTGCAGTTCCGGCTTCACAGCCAGAACTCACCCTTGGAACAGACGCAGCATCTGCTGCGCCTCTTCCAAAGGGCGCAGTCCTGCTGCGCCTGTTCCAGATTGAGTTCTGTCTCTGAACTCCGTTGTTGCTTGACTTAGTTTAATTAGCTTATGTATTAATGGACTATTATCCGTATTGTCGCCTTAATTTCTGTTCGTTAATTCTTTCTTCTTTCATTTCCCAAATTATCCGTTTTAAAGGTATTTTCGACATAAATCGCTAATCCCGATGTAATTATTGTAATTTCTTATTATTGTAATTTTATTCCTTGTATTTTGTATCATTTGCATGTTTTCACATGTAATTGAGCATTAAATCCTACTTCGACCCAATTGATTGTTAAACTATGTGTCAACCGACTTAGTTAAATTCACATGCTAGGATTAAAACTTGGATGTTGCATTGCATGCATATAATCGACGATATATCAAGTATAGATGATGTCCCTAATCATTAGTAGAGGCCGCTATCGAGGCGGGCGGGATTAGGTGTTCGATCAAAAGAGCTTCCTAATACGTACCCTCACCCCTTACTCCAGATCTCTGTGAACATCCGTGTTCATTGGCATCCACGAGAGTCATTCTAGACATAGAATGCTAAGGGTAACGATTGTTTAGTGTTCATGTCACTACTTTGTGTCTTGGCATGACACGAGGTATTCGAACGGTTCCAATTTCCCATAAAAATTGGTGGCGACTCCAACAAAATGCAAACGCTTGTTCTCTTCCTCCCGAGCGCCCCCGTGGGCCCCCGCTGTCCACAGGATCGTCTCCCACACAATACCACCCTCTCTTCGAGGGGCCTACCTCTGTCCCCCTCCTGTGCCATGTGACACGCCCCCTTTGAGAACTCCCTCCATATCTTTCGTGATTGCCCTTCTCTAGGCTTGGTGTGGAATTCTTTTCATCTCCCTTCTTTCTTTTTCTCCTCTGATCTCCAGCCTTGGCTTTACCAAAACCTTAACCATCCTAATAATTCTTGGCCCACCCTTTTCTCCTTCATCATTTGGCGCCTCTGGTTAAGGCGAAATAACTTCACCTTTAACTCTTCTTTGGACCCTCTTGATCACCACTGGCTTTCCTCCACTAGCTCCATTTGCTCCTCCTGGTCTTAGGCTAACCCCACCTTATCCCGCCACCTTGCTCCCATTAACCCAACTCATTGGGCCCCTCCTCCTCCCTCTTGGTTCAAAATAAATGTTGATGCGTCCTTTTGCGCTACTTCTCTCTTGGTGGGTATGGGGTGTGTTGTCCGCGACAGTTTTGGGCAGTGGATTGTGGGATGGACTATTAGGTGTTCCGCTTCTTCACCTCTGATGAGTGAACTCCTGGCTATTCGGGCTGGACTGATGTTTTCTAGGAGTCTTTCGGGTTACTACATTATTAGTTATGATTGCCTTAATGTCGTTCGGCTTATCTCGTCTGAAGATTTGTGTACTGCATCTCTGGATAATGCTGCTAATATTGTCTTGAATTGTAGGGAACTATTAAAGGCCTCACCTCTTTTGAAGATAACTTTTGATTCTCGCTGCACGAACAATGTTGCTGATTCCATGGCCAAGTTTTCAAGGGATGATACTTCTTCTGCTAATGGGAATTTTCGGTGGGAAAATATCCCCACCTTTCTTTTAGACTTTTGTATTATTGATTCGGTGGCTTGTACCGAGCTTTCTCCTGACCCCCCTCCTTGAACTCTTTGTAATCTCTTGACCTTTCTTTAATTATTGTTCCCTTTTTCCAAAAAAAAACACTAATACAAATCTCTTGTATCCATTCTTTACCTCCTTTCTTATTTGCATACAACCAATCCAATACGCATCGTACAATCGATTAATAGCTAGGCCGTTTTGACCCACGCTTAAATATCTTGATCTACTTGGTTGAATTTTACATACCAAAACAACTATCAGAACAAAGTAGTGGTTAACATGTCGAAGTACTAGTAAATAAGACAATAACATAATGTCTAGAGAATAGCATTCTACTGTTGTGGTAGTCATCGGGGGTAGTCATCGGGGGTTTACTAGTCAGAGAAAAGGGATTGATTAAATCGTCTATTGCGGTAGTCATCGGGGGTTTACTAGTCACCATGGTGTTCTAGTCTCCGGGAGCTGCCGTAGTAGAGGATATGGGGTGGCCAAGCAGACGCAGGATGGACTGGAGATCTGGAGGACGCCATCGTTATTACCCACAGAGAATTAGGGAAAGAAATCACTACAATCAATGGAGACAAAGGGGAGGATCCATAAGTAGATCACAAGAGATTAAAGAATGGAGACAGAAAGACGAAGTAATTACAATATTTCTGGATAATTTAGATCCGAGAACTTCAGTTGAAACGATTAAGGAGCTGTTTGCGCCATTTGGGGAGGTGAATGACGTTTACATATCTAGGAGAAAAAGGGGAACAAATCCGAACCAATTTGGGTTTGTAAAGATGATAGGACCATCAAGAGCTTTTAGGGCTATTCGGAGTCTGAGGGGAAAATGGATTTACAATTCCAAACTCTTTATTAGAGAAGCAAGATTCAAAAAGGGGATGAAGAACCTTGGTGGGAGAAAGGGTAATAGTGTATCAAAGGTGGGGAAAGGCGGGCTAGCGATGGCAGAGAGTATCGAGAGAATGATTTCAAACCAATTGAAGAGGAGAAATTCATTAAAGCCCAAGTTAATCCGACTATCCTTGAGGAATTGGAAAGAAGCCTAATTGGTGAATGCGAAGAGCCGAGGTCGGTGGAGGTCCTTTCTCAAACCTTGACATCTCAATGGTTATCAATATCTAAGGTACGAGATATGGGCCCTTATAAGTTTATTGTTACGTTTTCAAGTAAGGATGATATGGAGTTTGCTATTGGAACGAAAAATCCCCTCCTTATGCAACATTTTAGCCAAATTAGACCATGGGACATTTACCAACAGGGGGATACCAGGAGAATTTGGGTAGAAGTAATGGGTATCCCGCCCCAAGTGTGGTCAAGAGAGACGTGCGTGAAGATTGCTTCTAAATATGGGGAGCTAGTTTGTTTAGACTCTAACTCTGAGATACCCGATGCTTTTGTATCATGTAGAATGATGATTGATACGAACATCATGTCCTATATTTCTGAGGTTTTATATGTTAGCATTGAGGAGCAATGTATTGGCAAGTCCATATATGTAAGGGAAGGCTCTAATCTTACTACCTGCTACATAAAACCCCCGCGTGACAAGATTGTTTCATCCTCGTTCCGGTGGGATGATACCTGTCAAGTAGAAATGTTAATACAATTGTTTCTAATGAGGGTGGAGGTGCCCCCGGGGAGGAGCATGTGGCGGTCGGTGGTGGTGGTCTTCAAGGTTCCCCGCCGGGGATTGTAGTGCAGGAACCGAAGAGTCATCTACCCATATTGGTAATGTAATGTATGATATTAATGAGGAGAAAGAATTAATTGCTAATCAGAAAACCCAATGCAAACATTGAAAACTCTTTTGTCAACTTGAGTAGTGAAGAGGACTCGCCCCGCTTCGAGAAAATTAATAGAAATAAAGGCAAGAAACGAAGAGACAACCACCAACGATAAAATACAATAATACTGTGGAAGGAAAAAGCATGGGAAGTCAAGAGCCGAAAATCGGCGCTTAGTAAATGAGATTACGATGATGTGGAACCGAATGCAACGATAGCATAGAGTCGTGGTCCGAGGATGACTATGAATCTGATCCAGTGCTTTGGAAGCTCGAAAGACAAGGGAGTTAGGAGTATTGCTGGGTTTTGGTGGGGGTAGGAGACTTAGTATTGAGGAGCTATTAAATTAAAGTTTCTAAGATGAGGTGTGTTGCTTGGAATATAAGGGGCATTAGGAGTCGAGGAAAATCTACAGCTATAAAGAAAGTGGTATCTGAAAAACAATTGCACGTTTGCGGTCTAGTTGATACTAAGCACAACTCATCAGTTGATAGGAGTATTAGAAGTTGGTGGAGCAACACTAATGTGGAGTTTATGGAGGTGAGGTCTGAGGATAGAGGTGGTGGCCTTATACTTATGTGGGATGCCAATAGTCTAAGGCGAGTGAGTGGAGTGTGTGGGGACAGATGGATTATGATATCTGGAAGTTTTGGTGATTTGGAGACTCAAGTTTCAATTATCCTTGTGTATTGTCCTTGCAGTACTGAAAGTAGGAGGAGAGTTTTGGAAGAGTTGATTGGGGTTAAAAGGCAGTGTAATGGGCCTGCTCTACTATTTGGAGATTTTGTGGGACGTGCCTGGAAACGATTAACCATGTTTTCCTCCATTGTAAGTTCTCGTGGGAACTCTGGAATGAGGTTTGTGCAGATTGGGGGTTGGACTGGGTTTGGCCTTTGGAAATTGATGAGGCATTTTTAGTTTGGAATAACTCGCACCTGAAAGGTTTTGAGAGAAAAGTTTGGGACGCTTTTTTCATTGCGGTCGTTACTAGTCTTTGGGAATTGAGGAACACGATTATTTTTGAACAAAAAACCCCTGACTGGCCGCATATGAAGGAGAAGATCATCCTGAGAGTTGGTCTTTGGAGTAAGGCCTGGAAGGAGAGACTGCCATATTCCGTTGAGGATTGGATTTGCAATTGGAAAGTCATCCGCACTTGGAAGGAGAAGAGGAGGCAAATTAGAGTTTAATACTTGTTCTTTTCGTTTCTTTGGTGTTTAACAGTTTGTTTGTACTATTTTGTGGTTTTTGTTCCTCGGCTCTACTCTCTGTAGGTCGGATTTATCAAAAAAAAAACATGTCGAAGTACTCTAATTGACGAGGAGATACAAATCAATGAATAGCAACATATGAAGTACGCCAAATCCAAAACATGACGATTATAATCTCGACAAAACTACTGTCTAATTGACTCAATTCCCCCATCCATCCCTCATCCATGAGTAGTCATGGCTTCCCATAACATATTCTTTGGGATACAGTTAGTAAACTCTCGAGCTTCAATCGCGGCTGCATGGACCGTGTTAAAGGTCACAACATTAGCCTTCCAAAAAGACATGGAACTATAAGGCAAACAATGCTTCTTGCAAAGCTCCTTAACAAATGGTGATATTTTCCTTAATTGATGCCTAGGCATTCTCGGAAACAAATGGTGCTCGATTTGGAATTGTAAACCGCCATGAAACCAATCCATCCAAGGCGAGCACTCAATATCAAGACTTCCACTGATTTGCTTCTCGAACCAATTACTCCCGCTAGGAGGGCCTAGGTACGCGTCACAGGATAGATGGTTCAAACAAAACTGAAATTGTTGAATTCCGGTGACTGCAAGGGTCACAATAGTGAATGTTATCCTCTCAAACCAATTAGGCAAGGACGAGACGAGGAGCGGGAACCAGATCCAGAAGATGATTAACCCTATTAGCTCCTTAAACCTATTAGCCACTTTTGTCTTAGACAACAACAAGTAGAAAGATTGTGCATACATAAAAATCCTTAAAAATGCGAAAATCGGATAAAATGTGAAATTTTGGTATTTTACTAAAACCCTAGAAATCGAACCAAAATTCATCTTTCTTTCATAAAAATACGACGTCAAAGAGTCGAAAAACTTATTAGAAACCGCGAAAATTGGCAAGTGTTGCATGTCGGGATCGAACTCTAGTGCATTACATGCAATGTGATGAGCATTATGACTTCTCTTCCACCAAGCAATGCTAACACCGGAAAGACAATTCACTAAAACAAAATGTGCTAATGAATTAAAATTAGGGTTTATCATAGCTTGATAATGTGCAGAATCATGCCCAATCCACCCTAATTGTATCCATGCAAAACCCATTAATCCACCACAAATAAGACGAACCGAAAAAAAATTACTAATTAAAACACCATAAACACTAACACAAAACATAATTAATGTAATTAACATCAAAATCATAATCCCATGACCCTTGTTATCAAAAAGACCGATGTTTCGGAAATCTGTGACCAATTTTCTATAATCTTTCGAAATTTCGGAGACTTTGTAATCTTTTAGATAATACCCAGTAAAGAATTTATCAAGATATAACCAAGAAGATTTAGGATGGTAAGCTAGAAAAACATCAGTTACATCTTGACCTGCAAAATATAATAATGGTAATTCACCACCTGGATGTTGATTAACCCAATTAGTCACATTGTATATTTTGCCTAAAATTGATATCCAAATATCATCTTTTTTGTTGTGGGTTTTTAGTTCTTCTTCTGAAATGTATTTCTTTTCGTTATTCCCCATTGTTTTAGAGACCGTGTCTTAGGAGATCGAATTTGTGTTGTTATCTGAAACTCTGAGGCATTAGACTTATATGCATGCATATATAGATGCGTGCACGTGAAGAGTGTAGTAAACCAACCATTTTTCATTCATGCAGGACACTGGACAAGTACACCTGTCAAACGGGTCGGGCGGGTCGGGTCTCTGGTTGGGTTGAATACGAGTCTGGTTAGATATGGGTCGGGTTATATGGGTCACGGGTGGAGTTAGGGTCAGAATATGGGTCAAGAAATAATTTCTAATGTCTTTTTTAAACGATTTTTTTAATTAAGAGGATATTTTTAAAAAATGTAAAACATATTTAAAATTAATATTTTAATCATATTCAACGTTTACAATAATTATATTGACATAATTATTAAAATAAAGTTTTTTTAATAATTATTTTATTATTAAATATTATAAAAGTTATGTAAAATTAACTTTTTAGTTGTTTTTGTAATTTTAAGTAATAAAAAAAATATTTTTTTAACTATTTTTTCAAATATAATATATAAATAAATGTTTTAATAAAATTTTTGATTTACCTTTGACCCAACGGGTACGGGTCATTTCGGGTTCGGATCAAACGGGTCGCAGGTCGAAAAATCGGGTCTGTAACCCTAAAAACGGGTCGGGTTTTTGGGTCGGGTCGAGTTTTGACAGGTCTAAGGACAAGTAGTAGGTACCATAAGCAGAAATTTGGTCCACGACTACTAAACTCTTAATTTTATCAGTATGTCGATCCAAATTGTATGATCTACATTTGTCAGTCCAGATTTGTTAGCAAGTGATTGTCGTGGACACATGGAGTGTCCACTCGTCTGCAATGCTGAAATAAGATACTCCGTATCGATCTGGTGTTGGTTTCTAGTAGGTTTGGATTATATCAGACTAATATCCTTCGGGCATATCGACTTGGTTTAGCGCAAATGTGGTGGTGCAGACGGGACGCACATAAGATAGAATCCCTTAAGTCTTAATAAGGCAATGTATCAAGTTTAATTCAGCTTAATTTTATTCAGTTTAGTTTCATTTAGTTTAGCTGAGCATCTATTTAATGAAAGTTTCCTTGGATTATATCGATTTGGTCTAGCGTAGATGTACTGTACATCCCCTATATACTAAAAGATTAACACATCTCTAAATTTTTCCGCTTACATTTCCCGCCCAAGTGAATTATACTAGATAATATTTATTTCTTATTTAATTTGTATTCACTATCTATATTTACTAATAAAATTTTCTTTACTACTAAGAGAATAATTTTTCTCTTATTTCCATCCAAATGCATCTATCTAATTCAAGAAACAAGTAAAATATTCCTTCTTTAAACTATTATCCTTTTTATTAAATATTTAGTATAGATTAAAATTATAAACTATCCTTTTTATTAAATTATTAACTTTACTAATTTTTATAATTTTTTCATCAAAATAAATTAAATTTGATGTTAAACTATAAAGTGCACGTTGTAAATTGTTCATTAAATGTTATAATTTTGATTTTAGAGAATAATTTGACACATACGGGCATACCTACCATTAACTTTGTGATAATAGAAAATTCATTAAAACAATTGGAGAAATATTTAAATAAAGAAATCATTAATTTCATGGTAAAAAAAATTATAGTTATTTCATAAAAATACACATTTCATAACGTTACTCAATTCTTTTTAATTAGTTTTTCATTATAAATAACACTCTAAAAAATAAATACTCTATATATACCGCGCATAGCGCGGGATCTATGCTAGTAGCTAATAAAAAGGAGATGTATAGCAATGGTTTCAGAATAATTAGGAGACCAGGAGAGCGATAACTTTGGTTATGGCCCGTGTGAGCTCGTTTATCGTCCAAGCCGGTTTAGGGCTCAAAAAATCAAGTCTTCCCACTCAAAAACAAAAGAAAGATTTAAAAAAACGGAGTTTATTTTCGTAGTAGGTTTTTTATTCATTTTAGTACATTTTTTACGTTATTTTTCATTTGTACCCCTAATTGTAAAACAGTAAACCTAATCTCTCAAATTCCAAATAATACTACCAGTGTAGATCCCACGCAAATGCGCGGTAAATATAGGCCTTTTAATTTTTAGTGTAATAGTTATAGATTTTTCATTTATATCTCACGAATTTTTATAAAAAATAACTAATATTAAAATTAATCAAAAGAATTGAATAATTCAATAAATTGTGTTTTTTATGAAAATATTTTAACTACATCAAATTATTTTTAAAAAAAATTCTTTTTTCATCACGAAGTTAATAATAGAAGATACAATTTTTATGTATAGATTATTTTAAATGGAAAATTATTTTAATAAATGAAAATCTAATTTATTTCCATATATAAGTTTGAGTTGTATTCTCTTAGTATATGGGACGATTTATACTTTTTAAATTTGCACCTCATTAATATTTATCAGTTCACTCCATTGTATTTTGATATGAAACAAAAAAATTATAATGGAAAACTAATAAAAAAAATTATTTAAGTTGTGAATTTTTTTTAGTGAATGTTTTTTTGTCACGAAGCTAATAGTAAGTATTGTCACGTTATTCTCTACAGTAATAATTGCATTATTGAAAAATTTAGCAACTTATACTTTATAGTTTAATATCAATTTTATTTTATTTTAATGAAAAATATCATAATTATGAATTTATTTTAAAAATTAGAGTTTATTTATAAGAATACATTTATTGAAAAGATGATAATGTAATGAAAAAATATTGTATTTATTAGCTTATTTAGCTAGATGTTTTTTGGAGGGAAAACTAAGAGAATTTTTATTCTCTTAGTAGTAGGGGATGAATCAATCAAAGATATTCTCAATCATGGATCCTAATTCATAATATCAAGAAAGGTTATACTTCAATTCTATTTTGGTTTGGGATTTTAGGGTTTAGTTGGTTGACCACAAATAAGCTCCTACATCCGTATATTAATATTATATAATTGGATCATTTATATTATATTTAACTGAAACTCAATCCAATATTTATACTATGCCTCTCCAAATCTCAGTCTAACACGGTAACCAAACGATAATTCGTTCTCCATAAATCCGTTCTAACAACGACGATTCTATTTTAATCTCCTAAATCTACAAAATTAATAAAAAAAAATAACGAATTTAGATTACTTTCGTCTTTGATTCGTTGATTTTAGTGGCAGAATTGAAACGGTTATTAAAAAAAATGACAATTCTATTCTAATCCTCTGAAATCTTTTTTAGTTATTTTTGAAAATTTTAAAATGTTGTGATTTATGTTCAAGATGTTACATATTGTCAACGTTATTTAGTAATTTGTCGACCTCAAATAACACCTTGAATAATATTAGACGCTCTTGACATTACGTAATTTTTTCAAAGAGTCTGACTTTCACATAAGCCCATTTTATAATTGACTTAAACCCGAATCTGATAACCAACTTCATTTCTTGAACTTTAAAGCCACACTATGGATGTCAATGAATCGGGTTTGGGTCGGATGAAGCATCACCCGCGTCCATCCATCACATTAAAAACCTCATCCAACTCATCCATCATCCGCGAAACTTATCATCCATCACCCGTCCATCCATCATCCGTGGATGAAACGGGTGGATAGGGTGATATATGGATGATGATTTAATTATATTTATAAGCCTAAAAAAGTATTGAATTTTATTTCACCAAAAAATATATAAGGTAAATTAGTATTAGACCAAGTGTTTTAAAAATCTTGTAACTTATGTTTGATTGAATTTATAAAAAGTAAGTAGATTAATATTGGGTAGCTTAATATTTATATAAATATGTATTTTTTTTTTTCAAAAAAGGACAAATATCGGGTGGCGGATGGATGACGGGTTGGATTTAGCTTCATCCACATCCATCCGTCATCCATTTATTTCATCCATCATCCATCCATCATCCATTTATTTCGGGTTTTCGTTCGTCTATTTAAATCGGGTGAATGTATATTTAGTGGGTGCGGGTGAGATTGACATCCGTAGGCCACACCCACCTATTTGAAAAAATCCCACATAAACAAATAAGTCCAATCCGTATCCAACCCAAACCCGCATCTAATCACCTAATCAATTCAAAGCAAAGCCCTACAAACAAATGAGCGGGAATGAAGAAACAAAATACAATTCCCGCGCAAGACTCCCAATACTCTCACACCTTCCCATCTTCCTTCCTTGACCTCCATTTTTCTCAATCTCTGCACACCAAAATTCACAGAGAATCACACCAATAAAACCATGCCACCAAAAAGGAAACCTAAATCATCATCAACTTCAAAGAAATCCTCTCAATCCAACTCATCTCAACACCCTCCTCCGACCAAGTATGGCATCCAGCACTTCTTCGGCCGCGTTTCCCAAAACCCGGCTAAAAAACCCAATACCGGATCGAACAACTCGAAACAAATTGAAAATAAGGTGGGTGAGGAGTGTGGGGGCAGAAGGGTTGTTGATGGTAGTGAGGGTGATGTGGGAAACCCTAGAAATGGTCCGGAACCCAAGAAGATCAAGTTAACTGGAAACGGGTCGGGTTCGGTTTTGAGTGAGAAGGGTGATGTGCGAAACTCTAGAAATGGGTTTGATTCCAATTCGGCAAAAGTGGGTTCTGAATTGAAGAAGCATAAATTGATTGAAAACGGGTCGGATTTGATTGTGGGTGAGAAGGGTGACGTGGGAAACCCTAGAAATGGTCCGGAACCCAAGAAGCTGAAATTAACCGGAAACGGGTCGGGTTTGGTTTTGAGTGAGAAGGGTGATGTGGGAAATCTTAGAAATGGGGTTGACTCGAATTCGGCAAAAGTGGGTTCTGAATTGAAGAAGCTTAAATCGATTGAAAATGGGTCGGATTTGATAGTGAGTGAGAAGGGTGATGTGGGAAATCATAGAAATGGGGTTGATTTTGGGGAAAAGGTGAGAAAAGGCGGTGTTTCGGAGCAAATTAGGGTTTCTCATGATGAATTGGGGTTAAGCACTAGGTATGGATTGGATTTTGGGTCTGATAGTACTCCGGTGGATCAGTTGTTGGTGGATCTTACTAATTCTGATGAGGTAGACGAGGTTTCGCCGGATGTTTTGAAGGGTGGGCCTAAGAAACGCTTCAAGTTCTCTCCTGGCATGGTAAAAATTGTATTTTTTTTATGATTGTATAAATGAAATATTAGGTTCATGTTGTTTTAGTTTATGATTGTGTAGTGAATTATGATTTGGGTGTTTTAGTTGAGATTAATAGGATGTTAAAGTTCGTGTTTTTTACATTGTGGCGTGGGTAGTCGGGTATAAGGCGGGTACATGTGGGTCGTGTACAAGAGACGCGTATAGGGTGTGTTTGCTTTGTGGAATCCACCCCTGACCTATCGTCTATAATGGGTTGGTGGGTTACACATTCATGCCTATACACGCCCCAAAAGTTGTTGAGCCATCCCCAGTTTCCACTCCAACTGAGCAAGTGCGGAGTGGTATCAACTTTTACCACCTCATTGACTTAGCTAACTGTGATGATTTGAGTTACTTTGCTGAAAGAAATAGGATGGTAGAGTTGTGATATTACAAGTTCAACTGAGATGGTTATGGCAATGTTCTGTCCTGAGTTTATTTACTTTGATGCACAATGATGCAAATGAGGTGCTGTAACTTGGTATTGTTGCAATAACTTGGTAACCTGTTGAAGCGCAAAGTTGTCTGATTGTTAATTAAATTATGGCGGTGACTGGTGAAGTGGATATGTATGTATAGATAATAAAGCTTAGTCAAGATGATGGTGGGGACGAGGTGACATGGAAGATTTCACCTGTCAACGAGCGCCTTCGATCCCTTTCAAAGCTTGCTCCTGATGTGGTGAAGGCGTTAGCTGATGCTTCTCGGCTCAATTCTTGCAGTTTCCAGCAATTATCAGATGATAAAGTAATAATTTATATTTTTGCTTCTGCTAATGCATCATAATGCATTCATTTAAGCTCAGTTATTGAATTAAATTATTGATGTGTTGCAGAGTTTGAAGGCTGATGAAGCTAGTTCTGTAAATAGGCTGGATGCTCATGAAAAGTCCTTGTTACCCAATGGGGGTGCCTCAAAGGACAAGAGTAGAGGCCAAAACATTGACGTAAATGGCAGAGGTGACGATGCCAACGAGTTCAATAATTCAGCTGCTACAAGTACACAGAGCCCTTTTAGAACTCCACCATCACTGTCGTATCGCCTTGACAAGGTAATTTGCTTCCCATTGTGTAGGTTGTTATAGGATGTTATTGCTGTGAATTATCATTGTGATGTATAATATTTGTAGTGCAGCCTACTGGGAGTTCTAATCACAAGACAGGTCTACGAGAATGTACGGGATTAAGACAACACAAAAAAGTGAGTGCAGTTCTTACAACCCCACGAATATTTCCTTTTGATTTGCTACAAAATTATTTCTCTGTTAGGTCTGACCATTAAATCTGGCTTTTGTGTTGATTACTATGGTGCTGGTTCTCTTGATTTTGAAGATACTAACTGTACTTGCTGCAATATATATAATCTGTGTTGCTTATGGCTATCTACCGTTAATATATTTTAGGCTCTTCTTGAACTTCTAGATCAAGTGGAAACTGCAATTACCGTTGAAGGGACACCATCTGTTGGACCCCTGCAGTCACTTAAAGTTTGCACCCGAACCAAAGGTGGAAATTCTGCTAATGTTAACGATGCCCTAAAGGAAGAAGCAGTTAGGGGACAAAAAGAGGTTGAAGTCGGACCATCTGATCCTTGTTTTCTTGTCTTAGAGGTATGTGTTTTTTTGGGCCTTTCTACTCACTCCTTCCCCTGTTATTTTTTTTTTTCCATTTTTGAGAGACATTATCTGATGTTGTTGGTTCTCATTTGGTCCTCAGTGGTACTTAATGAATTGTTTTTGTAGGTCACAGAGAAGCGTGCGACGCCCACTTCAGATGGAGCTCAGTGCTCAGTGAAGGTTATTTTGTGGTTTTATATGAAATCGTTATTTGTTGAAATCATTCACTCATATATTTTCGTAGGCAGTGTGATTAATTTTTTGATGTATAGGTTCTGCGTGTGTTATCTGAGCATAGCGGTGAGGAACATTGTGTACATCTGTGGGATGACTGGTAAGCAAATATTTTTTCTCTGTCTTTCAATATGGTGTCTATGGTAATTGGATCTTTATTTCCACTTTATTTTTCTGTCGAATGCCTTGTGAAGAATCAGAAATGCTTTGGCAGTCTCTAAGGCAGCTGGATGCTCATATTTTCTTATACTTTGCAGGCTTTATAGTGTAATTGAGCCTGGAGACACAATTAGAGTTATTGGTGAATTTGATGATCAGGGAAACTGTGACGTGAATCATGAGAAAAATCTTCTGATTGTACATCCAAACCTGCTACTTTCAGGCACTCGGGTAATTTCCTTTCTTTGTGATCGTTTATTCATCATTTGGCCTGAGCAACTGAAACATATAGTACCATAGATGTCTTAGCCTAGTGATTGAGACGGAGATACTATATATGATAAAGGTCACATGTTTGAATACCTCCTCTCCTTTATAGTTCACTAGCATTGTGCCTCCTTTGACACCTAAAAAAGAATAACCAATTACATAGTTGGATAGTCATGCTTCAATCGATTCAATTTTAGTTGAAATTTGAATTTCTCCAATTAGTAATCGGTTTTCTCTAGATTGCTGGTAGTTTCAGCTGTTCAAGACGAGCTGTTTTGGATGAGAGGTTGAAATGCAGTGAACATTCAACTGCAGCATTAATTGGCACGATATTGCACCAAATTTATCAGGTACTGTGGTTACCATGATAACGTCATTACAATAAAACAATTGCTAGAGCAGGTTTCACTGATATTACAGTCTTTGACTCTGTAGGCTGGGCTGATAATGGAACACCCTACTATAGAGCGGCTTTTAGAATTTTCTAAGGTTGTGATGCAGAAAAACATTGAAAGCTTGTATGCATGTGGAGGTAAGGTGTCCGCCAAAAGGTTATTTTCGTAGAGTAGCTAGTCACCAGTCTATGAATACAAGTACGAACATTTATACTTTATTAGGTGTTACCTGTTCTACTTGATGAGCGTTATAAACTGTGTGAATTTGCAGTGCAGGAAAAAGATGTGTGGGTGACGTTGAATGAGGCAATCCCAAAAATATGCAATTGGATAGGACTCTTCATGAAATCACAGGTTGAGCATTTTCATTCATCATAAAGTATTTGTGTTGAAATTTGTCTCATGTTCTTGAGCATAGGAACACAAATTCATTACTGAACAGTGTATGTCACTTTACAACAAAATTGTTTCACCTAAAATACATCTAACAAAAACTGAAGAATGATCTGCACTTGTGAAATTTGAATCTTAATCCCCTGATTTGACAGTTTATCACATCCTTTTATTGTTACATATATACAACTTTTGAGGGGCTCCATCTTTTGTTTCGTCTTTTTGCAGCATTCTCAGAAGTAATTCAGTAATTGACTGATTTTTTCAAACTTGTTGCAGAAATTCAATGCACCAACTGTTGATTTTGGACCCAGTAACGGACTTGTAAAAGTGAATATATCTGATGTATGGCATCTATATTGGTCTACTTGATGGTTTTATCTATTCGATATCCATTTTGTTTAGTCACTTATCTATATTTTGCAATTTTGCATGCATCTGCGTCACTGCCTCATTGGTTTGATACTGTTGTTGGCCAATGTGTTTGTACACCACTAGTGGTATTCTGGAAGTGTTTTCTTCTCAGTTTACTCTGTAAAATCTTCTTACGATGAACATGCTTATTCTGCATTATCATTTCGTCATTTGATCAGAGCACACCAATGTTAAGAGTTTTTATATAGGCAATATGAAGCTAGGTTTGATGTACATACCATTTGATTGCAAATACACTTGGGTTCTTTGAGCAGGTAGTTGATATAGAGGAAATGGTATGGGCACCAAAATATGGCTTAAAAGGAATGATTGATGCTTCTGTTCGAGTAAAAAATTTCTCCAATGGCAACCATATTGATGAAAAGATGATGCCCCTAGAGTTCAAAACTGGTAAAGCAACCAGTGGTCAGGCAAGATTCCTCAAAACACTCTTAGAAAGTAGTACACTTTGTTTCTGACTCTACTTCTCACCAAATTATCTCTTGAACAGTCCCTGATGGAACACACAGCCCAGCTGATCCTGTACATTCTTCTCATGTCTGAGAGGTATGCAGTAACTTTCTCCTTACCGTCACAACAGCTTTAAGAGATTCGATCAAATGATTGCTGATATGTTGTTTCCTTGTTAGATATTCACAGAGCATTGATTCTGGACTCCTGTATTACCTTTCGACAAATTTGACAATGGTATAATCACTATTTTTGCCTTATTTGGGGAAAAAGTTTGATATACATATTACAGACTTACAGTATATTTATTGAGTATATACTTAAACTTGCAAAGGGAATAAATTGTCGGAGATCAGATTTGATTGGAATTATCATGCGCCGTAATGAACTAGCACACGATATCACGAAGGCCTCAATAGCCCAGCAACTGCCACAAATGCTCAAGGTATTTCTAAATGTAGAACATTTACCTTATTTTCAAAGCTTTTCTGGATTGATGTGTTCATTTTTGTGTTCATTCTTCGTAGACATTGAACATGTGTAAAGGCTGTCGTCATCTCAATTCTTGTACCATTTATCACAAGGTAAACGTCAAACTTAATCAGTTCAGAATCTCCAATACATTCGAAGAAAATATTCTGTTGACCTTGATTCTGTTTTC
The DNA here is from genome assembly GCF_048544455.1 of Silene latifolia. NCBI lineage: Eukaryota > Viridiplantae > Streptophyta > Magnoliopsida > Caryophyllales > Caryophyllaceae > Silene > Silene latifolia. The sequence goes on from NC_133535.1 coordinate 17,503,600, forward strand.
CACAGATGCACGGGGGTAATGCTGAGAGTAGTGGATTGGGAGACCTTTTTGATTCACTGACTGCCCATCTAACAACCTCTCATAAACTTTTCTTTAATCAGTGGAATCGTTTAGTCGACCTTGAAGCTAACGAGCAGCAGGTAAAGATGTGACTTTTCTTTCAGCTTTATTGCATTATTCAGTCATCTTTTTTTTGGTGTAAATGGAGCCCTAAGGCAGTATCAAGCTTTACGGAGCTCATGCAGCCAAATTTGAGATATTGTATTTCTACATATGTTGGTTTCAGTTTTCAAATAATTTGACCTGGAGATCTCGTGTGTCAAGTCAAGAAAGTGTCTCAAGTTGCCTCTCTTCTATTATTCTCGATGGATCAGATGAGCAACATATGCTGACATCCACGAAGGATGTCCGCTTTGTGTATCGCTTCATTCATAAGGATACTCCCTTTCCTGGCGACCGAGCGCACAATCAAGCTTCTACAGATGGGTCATTTTCTTCAGAGAATGATTTGCAGTGCAGTCTTCGCAGTGGTGATCGTGTGGTAATGCATCCTTGTCATCTGAACATAGTAGATTTTGTATATGTTGCGGTTTTTAGAGTTGCTTATGCAAACAATTTATCATATGCACCTTAAACCCTATAAACAAGAATGCTGAACATTTGACCACCAGTATTTTGTGACTTATTTTCCCTTCCTTAAATATGTGTGGTTACAGTTTCCTAATCAAAAGGGTATAACTAATTTAGTTGGTATATTTCTTTCAAAACATAAGAGGCTTGCTTATGATTGCTTATTATTTTTTCTAAACAGATCTTGAGCACTGAATCAAATTGTCTTGCAGTTGCGAGTGCGACCATCATAGATATCAGTCGCTCTCATGTTTCAGTAAGGATAAATTTGCAGTTTCTGTTCCCTTCACACTACTCTCATTGTTGTTTCCATTGTGTTATGATGTATGACTTCATACTTCATACTTCATACTGTGCCAAATGTAACGATTCATCTTTTCTTCTTTCACAATTAGCTGGCATTTTCAAAGCGCTTGAGGCTTCCAAGGAGCACTCGTTCATCATTGTCACAGGATCTTCAAAATGAGGTGTGGCGAATAGACAAGGATGAAGTTGCATCGTCTTTTGGTACAATGAGGTGACTCTCCGAAAGTGATTCTTTCCTGTATTTTCCATCAAAGATTGTTAATTTACAATAAAAGTACCTGCACATGTTACTCTACAGGTTTAATTTGGTTCAGCTATTTTTCCAAAATGCACAAAGTGAAAGCTTGAGAAAGCTAATTGTGGATCTTGAGGTAAGCCTTTAATGTGTATTTTACTGTTTACTCATGACCCATCTCTCTTTGCAATATCACTCAACAATGCTGTTTTCTAGGCTCCCAGATTTGACAGCGGGTCAATACTCAGTCAAGACCCAGCAATATCTTATATTTGGTCTGAGAGGAACTTAAATGTTGATCAGCAAAGGGCAATCATTAAGGTGCAACTTTTTCTATAGGTTCATATTTTTTTTGTCACATCTTTGTATCTCCTTGTTGGCTCTTTACTTATACTGGTACTACCTCCATCCTATTTTATTGTCTCCATTTGACTTATTTGCAAGTGTTGTAACTATGTTCCTGATACAGATTCTCACTGCAAAAGACTACGCTCTTGTTTTGGGAATGCCTGGGACTGGCAAGACATCCACAATGGTATATGCTGTGAAGGCTTTGTTGATGAGGGGTGCATCAGTCTTGCTTACATCATACACAAATTCAGCTGTTGATAACTTGCTTATCAAATTGAAATCCCAGGTCATTTCTATTGTCTGTTACGTCTTGGAAGAAGGCAAAAGAAAAGCTAGTAGTTTACCATATATAATTTTAAATCTAAACAGTGTCTTGTCTGGAGATTTCTATATAGCATATAGATATCATTGAACCTTATGGGAAAAATTGCACCCTGTTCTCGTCCTCTTCAAAACCGCTTTGGTTCTTCCATTAAGTAGTTTCCTTCCGTCAAGTAACATCCAGTCCTCCAGTTATTAGTATTAAAATGCAGGTTTTACTATGGGTCATTAAGAGGTAAACTGCATACATCCGATGAATGCGCTATTATAATTGCAGACTTAATAAAGAGTGAAATTTTCAAAAAAATCCTCAGACTTAATAAAGAGTGAAATTTTCAGGGGATAGATTTCGTACGTGTTGGTCGACGTGAGGCAGTGCACAAAGAAGTTGAGGGCCATTGTCTTTCAGGTTTGTAATCTACAATTACACTGAAATTACTCAATTAGGGTATGTCTAGCTTCAGGATTATCATTTGTGAATCATATGCAGATATGGACATTCAGAGTGTAGAAGACATCAAACTGAAGTTGGATGAAATCAAGGTTGTTGCAGTTACATGTCTGGGAATAACTAGCCCCTTGCTTGCAAATAAGAGATTTGATGTGTGCATAATTGATGAGGCTGGACAGACTAGCCTGCCGGTATGACTGCTTATCTTTGTTTGACACAATGTTCCGTTTATGGGCATTAGTATGTTATTACGACTCTTCACTTCTATGGCCATACTCGTGTTTGGCACAGCATTTATGATGGACTATGATGTATGTGCCCTAACCAAATCTGACGCTTCGCCTAATAGGATTTGATTTTTTTTACTATGTTTAGCCTTAATTCTTAATATCTCTCTATTTAACTCCTGAAAGACAATATTTCAGACATTGTTAAATTTCCGGTTCAAAGATGTGTCTCATTCTTTGTCCTCATTTTAGGACAAAATCATATGTCCAGAAAGTTGAGTCATGGTGAGTCCAATGCTTAAATATGTACCCGTGTTTGACACTCGTACCCAAGTCCAAGTAACAAAAGGTATTAGAGTGTTTGGAACACAAGACATAAGGAATGTGCCATAGTGAGGTTTAGCATCGACACCGTTTAATAAAAGTATAACACCAATAGCTTGTGATAGTTCTAAAGTTTTGTATGTTTGTTGCTCTTTGATGAAGATCTTAACTCTACTACTCTAGTGTTACATAGTTTCTGAGCATTACCTTTTGAAAGAAAAGTTTACGAGTATTGTCAAAGCGTGGTTAGAAGATAATAAAAATATTGCACCATGCCTTTTTATTAGGTGTCTTTAGGGCCATTGATGTTTTGTTCCAAGTTTGTCCTCGTCGGAGACCACTATCAACTACCACCTCTTGTTAAGGTATGTCTTCAACCGTCTTCGATTCAACTTTTTCAGCAGTTTCTTCAAACCCTGAATTACTTCGATTCTCCATAGAGTCCAGAGGCTCGAGAAAGTGGAATGTCTGTAAGCTTATTTCGCAGGCTATCAGAAGCACATCCCCAAGCAATATCAGCTCTGCGAAGTCAGGTCAGCTTAAATTTCTTGTTTAACTTTAAAATATCTCGTAATATTTTCTTTTCTTTGCGTTTCTTCTTTCTTAGAATGATTCAGAATTAATTAAATAAAATGAAATGCTTTTGTTGTGTGATACAGTACCGGATGTGTGCGGGAATCATGAAACTCTCGAATGCCCTTATATATGGCGACAGACTGCGATGTGGCTCTTTAGATGTAGAGAATGCAAAACTTAAATTATTGAAAAGAGGATCCATATCGCCATGGTTGGAGGAGGTAAGGATGATAATAAAACTTTATTTCTCGCTGCAACAGTTAATATCATCGCAATCTTTTACTTTGATTCTTTGAACCTACACTAATTTTACTTTGGTAACCTAAAGTTAAATATCAACAAATCTTTATCCACATAACAAATCTTCATTTAAGCATAATAAACTTATATAGTTTTTGGAAAATTACATGAAAATTCACGTTCATACTACTAAACTGTTTTATGTTTTCGCACATCATTATGCTGGGAAACATCGTTAATTTAGATGACATTTCACTATGTTATATCTTAGGCCACCAAAGTGGGAAATAACTCTAACCTTAGGTCACCTAAGTGGAATTAGCGAGCACTAAAGTGAAACAACTTTCGTAATATCTTAAATATTTTAATGTATGGTGATGATTATGACAGGTTTTGGACGCGAACAAGCCAGTAATATTTATTAACACAGGTCTGGTGATATCTTGGTCATTTTTCCTACTATTTCCTAATGATATTTCTGTGTTTCTTACAAAGTCATTCACCTGTATAGATAAATTGCCTGCCTTAGAGACGAGGGATCAGAAGACTGTCAATAACCCAGTTGAAGCTCATATTGTGGCCGAGGTAAATTTTCTAGTTTAACAGTCTTGGACTCAGGATTTGGTAACTGTGTCCTCAACAAAGCATTCAAAAAAACATTTGATGGTTTAGTTTGGATTTATAATTGTTAATTATTTGCAGATGACTGAAGCATTAGCTAACCAAGGGGTTGAAAAGGAGGAAATTGGAATTATTACTCCATACAATTCCCAGGCGAATCTCATCCGGCAAGTTCTTAACTTCACAGCTGTTGAGGTCCATACTATTGATAAATACCAGGTTAGTCCCGTCTTGCTGTTATATGCTAGTTTCATATCAACTATCTCGTCTTTTGTACCGAGTCTATTTTGAAGCTTCACCACTGGTAGCCTATTTTTCATTTTTCTTTGTTCTTTCTGGTTTTGCCCTTTCAGGGGAGGGATAAAGACTGTATACTAGTTTCATTTGTTAGATCTACTCAAAATCCAAGGAATTGCTCATCTTCTTTACTTGGTGACTGGCATCGAATCAATGTGGCTTTAACACGTGCAAAGGTAAGCCTTCTTAGGTTCTCTATGCTTTATGTTATAAATCTCCTCTCTCTGGACAATTACAGCTCGAATATTAGACCTGGTTAGTTAAGACTGTATCCTGTACTGTTTTCTTTTGGGTGTAGTTGGGGATAAGAGGTCAGTTTTTGATGCTGACGGATTTTGAAACCATGTCATGAGTACAACCACTCAATGACATCTGCATATTCTTGTACTATTTTGAGACGTGAAAGCCGGTGGCAGGACACACAGTTTGAAGTATTGTAATCTTGGATTATATCTGAGAAATCAGATTTTTATTCAGGAACCTCTTTGTGTTGTTACCTGCAATCTTACTATCAAACTACCAAGCACCCAAAGGTAATAACAGTTGGCTGTATTTATTTCGCAGAAAAAGTTAGTAATGGTAGGCTCATGCAAAACTCTGTCAAGAGTTCCACTGCTAAAGCTTCTGATTGAGAAAGTAGATGAGCAATCTGGAATATTTTGCATTACTAGGAAGGATATCGAGTACAAGACAGAGCTAAAGAGATGTTCCCGGCTTGAGTGAGTGAATGTATATATTCCGACTCCTTCCCTCCATTCTAAATTTTGCAGGTAGAATTTTTTTTGATTATTTTCTAGTAATTGAAACTAGGAGAGGAATGTGGTAGAGCTGTTAGAGCTCATTTTGTAATTGTTGCCAATGTATTATTGTACATAGAAAATAAATAGCAGCCTCCCCTGCTTGCTGTAAAACAGTCGCTTCAGGTTCAGGCAAATCAGTTTTCATGGAAGCGTATTTTTCTCGCATTCTTTCTCCAAGAGTTGAGACTCCGAAATTTAAACTCCACGGAGTAAAAGATGTTTATAAATTATAAGAATCGAGTCTACAGGACTTGATTTAAACCTCACTATCGTATTTTAGAAAATAGAAGGTAACCTTTAAAATTCAAAATGGAATTAGCGACATCACTGCTAGTCCGCTATTTAACGGACAATATTTACGGAATAAAAGTTCTCATGCTAATAGTAACTTAATAAAAAAAAACGGTGTAGCAGGTTACCACAAGTGGTTTCTAAGAAGAGTTGCCTTGTAGAATTAAAAAAACACCCTGATTCTCATATATAAGACATCTTTCAGTAATGAATTGTAAAATAAAAGTATCCGTGTTAATCTTAAAACGAATCAAAATAAAATAGATAAGACAAAAATAGAATGTCTAAATATTAGCAAAAAACTTGTCCTATCTATAAAAGTGGAATGTGCTATTTGACCCTTTTAATCTATGCCTAAATATTTTCTGTCTTAAGAAAATTTCATTGCCGTGTAAATATTGTAATGGATGGTTACTATTTTATTTTAGCTTTTTATTTTGTCTTTTTAATTAATTTCTAGTGTATCAATCAATATCAATCAATCAATACTATATATTAATTCCAGAAACCAAGGGACTTCAATGTAATTAAAGAAATCTATACAAATTAATTATACTATATAGTTTTAAATCGATAGCACCGTGTGATGGACCTGATAAAGAGACCTCAATGTAAATCAATATATATATATAAAAGAGGCTTTTTTCAGGCAATTCTAGAGACTCCACGTTTTTTAAAACACTCGAATTAAAATAATAGTTACAGACTACTAAATTTTAAAAAAATAAAATAAATTAAATATACAAACTAATTAAAATATGAATTTGATAAGATAAACTTTGAATAACTTTTGTACGAGACTTTAAGCCAAATTCTAATTTTTCAATGTTACGTAAAGACTACATTGGTGTACGTAACAAACTTTTAAGTCAAAATTCAAGAGTTTCAGTCAAATTAGAAAACAAACTAACATAAATACTAGACTTAATATATAAAGGTAATTCATTCACCTGCATAAAATTGGTACAGAGACATCTACCTCCTACCCTTTTTCATGTGCATTGATTTTTTTGAAATCTATTTCTTTATGCGTTCAATACTCTTTTTTTTAATGGTACGTTTTACTTTACTAACCATTTGTACTACTTTTGTTGCAGGTAAATAAAGGTTGTGATAAGAATATAAGAGTAAAGGTAAAAGCTACCTTATTAAGTAAGAACATCAAATTTTCGTTTTTATATTGTGTTTTGTTGCGTTAGCTACCAGTCATGACTTACTAATTTTTTCTTAATTAACAATTTACGTTTTCGTAATTTAGATCTAAGACATAATGTCGAAAGAGATATACAATAACGCACTTTGTTGTTCGTAAGATATACCCATATTCCATGCATATAATGATATAAATGGTTTTAAACGACATGGCTAACATGATAAACAGATAATGATTGACCTTATACGAGGAGGGAAGAGAAGTTATACAAATTACAATGAAGTGCACATATCAATGCGAGATACAATAAAATAATTTATACGTTATCTCATAAGATGGATTAGTCAAGATAATTCGTCATGGATTCGTGTCATACAAAAATTGGTATAAACTCTAACAATTTACGTCATTTAAGCTTTTGGATAACATCAAAAGTTACACTACTCTAATATATCCAAATCCAATTAATCTTAAACAATTAAGTATAAGGGCCTCATCATTTTCTAGAGTTCCAAAGAAGAAAAAAAACGGAAGCCAGTAGAGAGTAGCTGATAAGACGGGTTTTGTACAAGATAAGACGGCTAATAATGTGCTACTTAAGGTGCTAAGAGTGGGAATATATGGAGGCATAGTGCGTATTCATTAGTCGTGCTCATTTCATGATTATATTGACTATTCATCCCGAATACGGAAGACAAATCAACTTGCTACAACAATTTCCATTAGCTAACGTTTCTGGTTTGGAGTAGAACAATAACATCGAGGGACAAAGTGTGGATTTGCTCAAGTATTTACACGCTCACTTTGAAGGACCGTCTCTATACCCTGATGATGATTATGCTGTACATTAGAATTTGCCAAAATACACCTTGCCAAGTAGCTGTCATCACTTTTCTTAGAGGATGCTCTAAACTTAGCTCGGCAGTGGGATGGTGTTCTTTATGACAAGTAGAAGATGGACTACTGAAACGGCGTAGCAAGCTTGGTGAAGTCCGTAAATCGAAAAAGCTTGCAAGAAGAAGTAGACGAGAAGATGAACTGAGACGTGCCAATGCTACTTGATTATTATTTTAAGCTAACGAACATATTTTAAACAGTTGTCTAAAAAACGAACATATTTTAAGCTATGGATTATTTTTGACAGCTCCTATCTCACAGGATAGGAATGCTCACCTTATTGCTAGATCGAGGAGGTGTCATAGCCGAAGTTAACGGTCCATTGATAATATAGTTAAAAATAGTTAATTTGATTAAATTTTGCTAACGATCTCTTTAGCTGAGCATTATTCATATTGGTATTTGACATCACAAACTAAATGAAATAGCACGCACCACCAAATCACGTTTGGTTTGGACTCTCATAAGTAATCAATTTTATCTTTTAGATTTGTAAGTTGAGTGGGACTCCAATAAATAATCTCTTACCATTTAGAAACTGTTAAGTACGTGAACTAAAAGGTAAGTCAACGAATATATAGTTTGAAGGCAATAGGCCAATCTAAGAGCATTTCGGAGCAAGGCCATATATTTGCCCTTGGAATAGTCCCTCAATTATATGCCTTTGCTATAAGTTGTCCTATGCAAAGGTTCCTTCAGGCTCAAAAAATTGTCAACCCTTTACATATGTACATTGAGTTTGACTCCAAATAAACCAGACAATGGGTAGAAGTCAATACGAACTTACTTTATTTGTGAGTTTGTTTTAAATTGATAAAGTATGCAAATTCTATTCGATCAATGTGATAAAGTTATTTGTAAAACTATCACCAAACTTATGGAAATTTTATCCAATTAAGATGAAGAGTTATATTAGTATATATATAAACTTTAAAAGTAAAAAGCTAAAATGATAAGAATTTTAAAATAGTTGTAGACCACCCAAATGAGTTGGATGGGTCGGCTGCTGAGGCGGTTCATACATGTTAAACTCGAATACGGGTCAGACTACAAAATTTAGATAATTACCACATGACTTTGATGCAAGGTTTGCTAAACCACTCAAACGGGTTGGATGGGTCGGCTGAGGCGATTCATACATGTTAAACTCGAATACGGGTCAGACTAAATATGGGTGGGCTTATACGGGTCACGGGAAAAATTATATTAATTTAATAAAATATATAAACTTGATTTTTCAATTATTTTTGTAATATAAAATATTTAAAATAATAATAATTTCTAATTATTCTTCAAATATAACATATAACAATTAATATTGAGTAAGTCAGGCATGTATTTAACTCATTAATTATTTATTCTACGAAGAAAAACTTACATTTTTCAGATGCAAAAAAAACTACATTTGTACAAGCTAACTTATAAACAGAACACTATTTAGTTACTCGTGCATAGCGATTATAACTTTTATATACACAAATCATTAAAAAAAAAAAGAAGGTTAATTTATTTGTATATACTCATATTCTAAAAAAACAAATTTTAATGTATTTGTATATACTCGCATTCTCACGAGAAAACTAATGTTAAGAAAGTAAACATAACTTCTCAATTGCGAAAATACAATTAGAGACGAATCAATATTATAACCCGTACAACGTACGGGCACAAAATCTAGTATTATATAGTTTTGGTTAAAAGTATAATATAAAGATGACTTGATGAAGAATATTTATGGAAATTACATTAAATTAAAGTAATTAAATTTAGAAAACACAAGAATATAGTGATTTTCCTTAAAATTAACATGCCCCACTTATGGAATTAATTAGTATCATCATAGAATTATACATTAAATTAAATGTAGTAAAAGTAATAGTAGCAGCAACGAGATTAATAAAATTAACGGTATTAATGTGGAGTAGTGACAGTTATAATAATGATAGTGGGAGTAGTGAAAGTAACTACGAATGTAGTGAAAGTAACAGTGGTAACAATGAGAAAAAGTATGAACAATTAAATAACCAATCGACTCAAGGAAATATTTTATTTATTTAAATATAGGCTGAATAAAATTAACGGGAATAATGAATTTAACAAAAAAAATAGAGGAATTAGTAAAAGAAACAATAGTAACCACGGGAGTAGTGAACGTAATGATATTAAGAAAGAATGTCGTGAAAGTAATAATATTAATAGCGGGGTAGTGAACGTGTCTCATAATTTGAAAATAAATTTTACATTTCATCATAATTACAAGATATGCCGTAGAAAAATATATTACAAATAGTAAATGTGTGAGTTAGACAACTCCAACATAGTTTATTTTATTGAAAATAAAATTTAACGGTAAATAGAGGTAGCCCGGGCGAAACCGGGCACCAAACCTAGTTTATTATTTAATGGTATATCTTAGACTAATATAGTGGAAGATGGTGTTCCAACAAAATTACTCAAACCACATGATAATCTGTCGAAAAATTATTTTTTTAATACACAATTGTTAGCTAGAATACTGTTAAAAAAAGTCAGACAAAATTTAGAAACCCAAAAAAGAAAAAGAAAAAAACCAAAAATTATTTTTAGAAAAATTAAAAATTGAAATTGTAAAAGAATATGGAAACCAATTACGCGTTGTGCCGTTGTGAAACTTTCCAAAATCAAGCTCTTACCACCCATGTCCGCCACCGCCATTATCAAACCGCCCTAAGTTTTACCCCTATATATATATAATCTTCTAATCTCTTACCCTCAAACACTCATACGCTCATAAATATTTCCCAAATCTCACAACAAATACAAAATTAGCATTACTCAAAGAAAACCCGTCAATTAACCACAAATACTTGTGAAAGACGGTTTTAGGTAACCTTTAATTAACCATGTCTAGCACTATACTAGCTCTTCCAATTCAACAACAACAAGATTCAAATACAAACACCATAATAATTCCTCATGTTCAAATCATTCAAGTTCCGCTTCAAAACAATTACCAACATCATCAAATTTACGTCGATTTTAGCTTAAGAGATGTCGTACCTGTTTGTACACAAGATAACGATGTTGATTTCGTCGACGACGATAATCAACCGATGACAACATGTCCTACAATATCCTTAAACCTTGATAATGGGTTTAAACAAAGAATTTCGACTGCCCTAATTTTACTTGGCCTACAAGTAATGTCCCATAATATCGTAATTGACGATCTTATGGCACATGTCGAGGAACACCGATCATTACTCGGTCGATTCTCGCTACAAGTGGAGGTTGATATACAACGTGTCACGTTACCTGACCCAAACGAGTGGCAGATGCTGAATAACAATAATTCTCCGGTTTTCAAGGAAGACGGTTGCGAGTGGCTCGAGGCAGAGAAAGGGTTGGTGAGGGTGGAAGAAAGAGAAGCGATGTTGTTGATGGCTGAGAAGAGTAATTGTGCAATTTGTTTGGAGAAATTGTTGCATGAAGAAATTGAGGAGGAGGAGCTTTATGATGTTGTGAAATTACCAAATTGCCCTCATGTTTTTCATTGGGATTGCATTTGTGATTGGTTTGTCAAATCCACGACATGTCCGGTTTGTCGTGCCACATGTCTGCCCGTTAATTAGGATCAACAAGGTTTTCTGATGGACGATTTTACGATAAATTGAATTTTTAATTGATGTTTTCATAGATCTGAATTTTATGTATTAACATAGATATGAATTTTTATTTTGAGATTTTTTTGAATATTAATGTATCAATCTCTCATAATCGATCTCATTATTTTTCAATGATACTACGAAGGGTGTACCCATGTTTGGCCATTTGATCCATTTAAATATTTAATCCGTCACTAGTTTAGATCCCGCGTAATGAATGCGCGGTATTTATAGAGTTACTAATATAAACCCCGTGCAATATATGCACGGTATTTATAGAGTTTTACTTTTTAGTCTATTATTTATAGAATTTAAATTGATAATTCACTTATTTTTCATGTTTCTCCTTAATGTATTTTGATTAGAGAAATAAATAAAAATTTAAATCGTAATAAGTAATAAACTGAGTATTTTTTTTTTTGAAATTTTTTACTGAAAAATTAATGATGTTAATTTACAAATATTTACTAATAACATATTTTTTAGATCCAAATTTTTATAATAAAAAGTCAATAAATTTTAACAAATATTTACTAATACCATATTTTTTTTAGCCGCAACTTCTTATCATAAAAAGTCAATAAACTTATATCAATAAATTATTTAAAAAAAAAAGAATTTCTTTATCACTATAAGATCGGAGATAAATTTGTCCATGATGTGTAATATTAAATTTTATAAATATTTAAATATAAAAGATTATATCCATTTATACATTATCATATGCACACATATAGGATATGCTAAAAATACCAAGCAATATTTTAGGAAATATGGTTTAGGCGGGAAAAGTTGGAGTTTCGCCTATTCATTTAGTAAATAGGGGATTGACTAAACAATTATTTGGTTATGCTATTTTGAGGTGGGTTCAAATGGAGCTTGTTTATTTGTGTTTATATATACTTGTAATTATGGGGGTGTTTGACCTTGCTTATCTAAAATAGCTTTTCCTTTTTAAAATGAGTTTTTTCATAAGCTACTTCTCATAAAAACTGTGATTGTTTGGCCAAAGTTTTAGAAAAATTGTTTTTCGTTATTTTGATATATGTGATAAATTCTTGATTCTTGTGAAAATACTAGTAAAAGTAGAAGTAGAAACACCTATTTGCTACTTCTACTTCTAAGGGTAGTTATTATTTTTTTTTAGCTTTTTAAAAATGCTTTTTAAATCCCTAAAACATGGTGTTTGGCCTAGCTTTTAATTTTTCATTTACAAAAGCACTTATAAAGTTAGGCCAAACACCCCCTATATATATTGTCGTCCAGGAGACTTATTGTTTTTATAAGTGTTCAATTCATTGGTGACTTGGTGTGCGAGGCAAAAAAATACAATTAGTTAGGTACTGCAATCATTATTCTTCAAGTTATTCATTGAACCGAGTTACCTAAGAGCAATAGCAATAGTATAAATTTATAAAAAGTTCTTCACATGTCATATCACAATGCACCAACCCCAATTTTTAAGAATTTTTGTTCACAGTAGAAGAACTTTATATGAAGTTCTTAGATGGAAAAAAATCATAAATAAATAATGTAAAATGGTTTCTCACATTTTACAAAGTTATATTTATTGGTTGTATATTTTTCAATATTTTAGAACTTGGTTCTTAAAAATAAGAACCAACTTTTAAATGTAATAGAAGAACTTTTAAAATAAAGTTCTTGATGATAACCCCAATGCCAAGAATTACTATTGCTATTGTTCTAAGAATTTAGGGAGATTAGTAGGGTCGGTTGTTCCCGATGACCAAGAAAAAGTTATGAGGGTTTATAGGTAAATATATGAGCGGGCAGTGGAAGTAGTGGCCGAGCCAAAATTTGAAACCAGCGGGGGCAAAAAATTTCAGCGGGGACGAACGGTAATGATATAAGAAAAACTCGAATTTTTTTTTTAAGAAATTCTATTTAAATTTTTTGTGATTTCCATCCTCCAGCGGGGACGAGCGCTCCTGCTAGCCTCCCTAGCTTCAGCACTGGGTGGAAGAGTAATTGGTGTTGTAGTTAATAAATAATAATATCACGGTATAGACTATGTTTGACAATACACTTTAGGTACTAGGTTGTTTGGACTGAAATAACTTTTTCGAGAAAAATTTCATGTAACTTATTTTTTTTTGTACGTGTTTATCAAGTAGCTTATTTACACAAATAAGCTACCTGGAATAAAATATTATCTAGTGTACCATTTCTATCACTGGTACCATTTTTACCCTTAATATTTTATACGAGTATTAAATGCTACTCCCTCCGTCCCGATCATATGTTATAGCCGATTTTTAGTAGCATAATTGACGCCTAAGTAGGCTTGACGGAGGTGAGTGACTCAACCATAACGGCATGATCTGCACCTGAACAAATGACTAGAATTTGACTCGCAGCGAATGTACCCGACCTATCGAATCTGGCCTGGATGTTATTATTAGGTATTAATTATTATTCTTAAAATTTGACTCGCAACGAATGTAACGACCTATCCAATCCAATCCGACCCGAATCTTATTATTAGGTATTGATTATTATTTCTAAATAGTTTGATAACAGTCCATCCAAAATGGAGAAATAAGAACATACATCAGATGTAATACCTCATACCTTATTTGTCATTGAGCTTATGTGTAATTTTTCTGAGCTTTTAAAGTTTATAAGTTCAATTTTAATTGTTTGTCGTCAAAACTCAAATTTAACTGAGTTTATGTGTAATATTTTTGAGTTATATTGTAATTTTTTGAGTTTAATGTTTAAGCGAATGAAATCAGAAATTTCATAATAAAACTCAAAAGCTTTAAGAATAAAATAAAACTCAAAAACTTTATTCTAATGCCCAAAAACTACAAAACTAGTAATAGTACTAGTATAGATATATAATCCAATTACTCTCCAAAATATCTCCACCTGATCGGGATGCTAGTAAACCTGAATGACTCAAACCTGAACTCAATCTAATTAACTCGTTTGTCAAGTCTAAACACTAGCGGAAATAATTATACTTGGTAATTGGTATAGGCACCAAGGGAAAAGAAGAAAGATTAGCAACAATGGTAGGTGCAATACTAACATCATCATCATCATCATCATTGAGATTACAACAAGGGAAGAATTGCTGCTCAACTTCATGTTCAAACTTAGGAAACCCAGATGATTTTATTCCTCGTAAAACACAAACTCCTTCAACTCAGCAACATCTTCATCCTCTTTCTATCTCTAAACCTGCTTTAATCGTCCGTACTGAGGTAGTAAACTTCTCAATTCTTTCTTTTATCCTTTTTGGTCTGATTTTGTTCTTTCATTTATTGTTTTTTTTTTTATGCATTTGAGCTCATATTTTGTAATTCAGTATTTCAGTAGTGTATCAAAGATTGGAACTTTGTGCTAAATTTTGGGTATTTTGAGGTTTTGATCAAAGTTTGATTTATGTGGGATGAAGAATATGACTCTAATCCATACAGAGATCTCACATGTGAGTGTCTATATTGAGGAATTAGTAGATGATTGACCGTTTATAAACCAATGAGTTACTCCCCGTATTGCCAGTTGGTTTTAGGATGAAACTCCTTTGAATTAGGAGGTGTTTGACCGTTTTTATAAATCAATGAGTTATTCCTCGTATTACCAGTTGGTTTTAGGATCTTGGAATTGGGAGGTGTTTGACCGTTTTATAAACCAATGGGTTACTCATCGTATTGCCAGTTGGTTTTAGGATGAAACTCCTTGAGTTTTTGGAGTGAACTCTCTCTGGAGTGAACTCTCTCTTCTCCCATGGGCGCGGACTAGGCCCATACAATGATAGAAATGTGGTTGATTTCTGATCGGGATTTTGGTGGGGAAAATGGTGCCATTTTGTATTATTTATAAAATATGATGTGAAGTAGTACTAAAAAAATTGAAATGAGAGCTAACTCCATGACACAAGATTGTAGATGTGCTTGTTTGAGTTTAGGCAGTCGAAAAATTAGATTGCCGGTTAGGATGCAGTTAAATATCACAACAACATAATTACCCTAGTGCGTTATGGGATCCCGCAATTAGCAGAATGGCAGGGTAATGCTGTTGTGGTATTGGGTATATGAAGCGTTCCCCTTTGCTATAGAGATTGTTTGCCGATGACCCATAATAATAATTCCGTTCTAATGCAATACACAAATGGTAGAACTAAGAGTATGCTTAATATCAGTGATGTTAATTTGATCTGAATGTGTTTGTCTCCTGCCCTATTATATGGCGATTTAATCATCAGCAATCTGCTAAGCCCTTGGCATTTCCTGCAGTCAAATGTCCGGAAAATGAGAAGAAAAAAACCGGAGCCCTCTTGTGTTGATTGTAACGGTAGTGGAAGGGTTGATTGTCACCACTGTCATGGAAAAGGTACTTTCATTTTGTGCATTCTTTGTATGTGCCTTTTGTTAGTCTTCTTTGAGACCAACTAACAGTGTCTTTTTTGTTCATATACTACGGAATATCAAGTTAGTGAATTACAGAGGCATAATTGTTTAGAGGTTTTCTTTTGGATTGACATTGTTTAAAGGGAGGTTCAGTAGCATACGAGAGAACTAGGGAAGTATTTAAAAGTGCCACTTTGACATAGACAGACAAAAACCTAGAAGAAAAGTGGATACTGTTTGAGCAGGAAAAAAATAACGAAACAAAGAAATTGTGGACTCTTAACTGAATATGTAAATATGTATATTAAAAATACCATTAAGCTAAGGTAATCTAACATTGATGGTCGATTCGTTGTGGTAAAAGGCTTTTTTCTTTGTTTCTAGGAATCAGTGGTTACGTATGAATCAAATGTCCAAATGTGAATTATGATGTTGCTATGGGGAATAAAATTCAATTGCCTGTGGGTACTCAATCCTTGTTGGAGATCGTGGGATTGGTCGTCTATTGCTATAGATGGCATATAGAATCTTCATGGTGCTAAGAATATATATTGTGCGCATGGACTGGTGCAATGATGTCAAGGCATGACATTGCTAAATAATGTTCGAATCAGTTAGTAAACCTTGACATGCAGAGTAAAACTATAAACCTCGGGCATCGTTGTTTGGTGCGCCTTTAAAAGCTAAGATCAGAAAGTTTTGATTAAGGGAGTGAGATCCCGATAATTATTTCTTCTTGTTGGATTTGACTATTTGAGGTTGAGGCAGGTTTGCCCTCATCCATCGTTTAGTCGCTAATTTTAGTCAAGGAATTAAACATGGTTCATTTCTTCGCACACCTTCCTTACACAGTCTTTAATACCATATGAATGACCTATCTAAACCAAAAGTCGGGGCTAGACATTGCTCTTGTATCCCAACACTGATTAACTAACTTTTTGGTGCAGGCAGGACAAATTTAACTGAACTAATGATGCTTCCGAAAGGTGAATGGCCAAAATGGTGAGTTTTGTACAGTTCTCCACTTACTCCCATGGTTTAGGTTTAGCCATTTAGTTCACCAGACTCACCACCGATCCTTGCCATTGATTAATTCAAGCTTGAACACCTCATTTGTCTTACTAGGTGCAAGACATGCGGTGGCAGTGGGCTAGCGTACTGTGATCGTTGCCTTGGAACAGGAGAGTATAGAGATATAATGGGCTTCCAATTCATGAAGAGGGAAGCTGGTCTTTCTCAGAGACCTGTAAAGAGTCCTACTGAAGATAAACCCGAACATCTTACTGCTGCTGACTTGTTTCTTTCACAAACATCTCCAGAGTCTGAATTTTAGTAGCATTGTAGCTGGTTGAAGTAGTTGTATATCTTCGTTAGGCCATCTAGCTTGTAATAGTTGAGCAATTTGGTCCTATATAGTTACTTTGGCCTATTTGCCGCGGTCTCTATTCTTTTCCTTTCAAATACAAGTATGAGTTGTTTGCAACTCTTGTGTTTAAGCTGTGCATTCTTAAAGCTTATTCAAAATATCTGTCAAATCCCTTAGTATAATTGACAGTTAGTCGTATCATAGAAGACACAAAGATAGATTAATTTCCCTGTTAATCACTAGTTTCCCGAGACAAATAACAAAAGGGAAATGATAAATACAGCCTAAAGTATTTAAGGATCTAAAACAGGGTGCGGTATATGTCTATCTCGTTTTAAAGTACTATCGGATTAGACAAAACTTATTTATCGAAAGAGTTGGCTACTTCAAGTGGAGTCTTTACTAAAGACACGTCACTTCAATTGATGTGTTTTAATAACATAACAAACACGACAAAAGACCCAAAAAAAATAGTCAAAAGGGAGAAACGTCACGTGTTAACTCCTTGAGTAACTAATATTATGCAAAGTGATGAGGTTTTTTTTTTTTTTTTGAACAAACGTTTAGGTTAAAGGGTTTATATATTGCCAGTAACATGGCTAAATTTTAACACAAGTAACTAATACGGAGTATTATCGATAAGGTTCCGCTATTAACGAACATTGAAATTTTAATCCGATCCAAACCCGTATTCTAAAATCTTGTTACCTATTTCAAAAGATCTCAAAAATCTGAAAACCAAATACTCGTAGCAGTTGACTAGAGTGACCATTCTCAACCTTTTGATCCTCTCAATTCCTGGTTTCGCAAAACTCAAAAATGGCGTCTTTACTTGGTTGCCCAACTTCAACTTCCTCTAGAACTTTCACTCACTTTACTCTCCCTTCTTCTACTTCTAATTCATCCTCTAAACTCTCCTTTTCCAAATTCCCACCTCCAAATTCCATTGTAAGTCCTCTTCCTTCTCTCTTTTTACCTTCAAGTTTTAGTTTTTACTGTTTTGGGTACTTAATTCTCTCTTTTTACTGTCAAGTTTTAATCTTTACTGTTTTGGGTACTTAATTAGTTAATTTCATGATCTTAATTCTCTCTTTTTACTGTCAAATTTTGATCTTTACTGTTTTGGGTGCTTAATTTCATTTTGTATTAGTGATGTTATTTCTGTTTTTACTGTAAAGTTTTAATCTTTACTGTTTTGGGTACTTATTTTCATTTGTGTTTTTTGTTAATGACATTGTTAAGTTAATTGTGTTGTGTAGAGGTGTAATTTGGGTGAGCAATTGAAATTTGTGGAAAATGGGAAACCTAGAAATACACCTTTGATTGGAATACAGCAGCCATTTCCTTCTTTCTTGGAGAGTTCTGTTAATCAGAATGATACCCGACTTCGTATTTTCTCCGGTACCGCTAACCCAGCTCTTTCTCAGGTGAGATGGGTGGTTGTTCTTTTCAGTTTTTGTTTAATTTTTGTTATTATGTTATTTAATTATTTAAAAGTTATTGACTGATTATTTTTGGGTCATTAGTAATAACCAGAAGTGGTATATGGTTGTAGGGGGTCGGTCAGCAGCAGCGAATCTTGGAATAAGTTAGTATGAGAGGGGGAGGGTGGGGGGTTAAGATTTGGACGTGTAAGTTTGTGCGCGAATACTTGCATTCAGTCACTGAGTCTAGGATGGCCGAATGATGCTTCTCTCATTGAAATGTAAATGGACTTAAACAATCAGCGGGGGCCAGTCCTCCTGGCCTAACTAAGGTTCTCCACGGGTAGGGTAGGTTGCGTAAATTTAGGGTTTGAAGAAGTCTAGTTCAAATTGATAGCCATACAATTGAGGGACTTGTAGAGTAGTCACATACATGTGGGAGAGAAAAGCATGTATTGCCAAGCTCTTCTATAGCTATTTCAACTACCCTGGTAAATGGTAATAGTGAGTGGTGATCTATATTACTAAGACTGGGGTACGGGTAACGGGTGTACAAGTGTCAGTCTCTGATTCAAAGTTTGAGACTTGGGAGGACTTAGTGCTAAGTTGAGTAGGAAAGATGAGTAGTGTACGGGCAGGGGGAAACGTTTTCAAGACAAACTTTTACTGTGAAGTATTTAGACTATTCAAAGTGAAATGGAGTGATTTATGATGTTAGATGCTTAAAATAGTAGAAAATCGTATTATATGCTTCGTACACTATTCTTATCCTGTACTTTTGTCATGCTGACCATCTAAAATAAGTTAAGGTGTTTACCATTTGCTTTTGTCGTCTTAGGTACGCGTTCCTATCGCTTTTTTCTATTGTCGAATCTGTTTATGCTTTGGGATTTAGTTTGGGACGCTGTGTGGATAGGTTGTAGCTGGTGGACTAGCTCTAGGATTGATTTGATTAGTGTATCGGTTGAGTGGAAGTGAGTGGGCAGCATACAATCAAATCCCCTTAGGTTACTAATTCTTAACACTTCGCAGTTCGCATTTCGCTTCCTGTGAAGTAACTTCAACTGTTCCAGCTTATGTTTGGAAATTGGAAAGAAGTGAAAAAAAACTCATTCACCGAAAGTTTAACATCTCAAATGAAGAAACCTTTCTTACATACAGAACAAGCTTTAGTGTCTTGAAATAAACCTTCACCTAGGTTTATACTAACACGGACAGATTGTTGACAACCTGTTCTGCCTGACAGGAAATTGCATGCTACATGGGTCTCGAGCTGGGGAAAATAAACATTAAACGGTTCGCTGATGGCGAAATATATGTTCAGTTGCAAGAGAGTGTCAGAGGGTGTGATGTTTTCCTAGTTCAACCCACATGCCCACCTGCAAATGAGAATGTGATGGAACTGTTGATAATGATTGATGCGTGCCTTAGAGCATCGGCAAAAACTATCACTGCTGTTATTCCATATTTTGGATATGCTAGAGCTGATCGAAAAGTAAGTGTTGAAAAGACATTCCGCATTCCTTTTAGCGAAAGTTTTTTTTATATAAAAAACAAGAAATCAAATTCGCAATCTTACACCTACGCACAATCCAATATGTGAAGTGTAATTGATGTTTGAGCAATGTTTGTTGGATAATTAACTGCCTTTGAATTTACCATATACACCTTGTGTTGTCCAATTTCAGACACAAGGGCGAGAATCGATTGCAGCCAAAATGGTTGCCAATCTGATAACTAAAGCAGGTGCCAATCGAGTTCTTGCTTGTGATCTTCATTCTGGACAGTCAATAGGCTATTTTGACATACCAGTGGATCATGTATACGGTCAAGTAAGATCAACAAACCCCTCCTTCATTCCTGTCCTTCACACTCATGTTGGGATTAAAATTTGCTCTTCCATGTCTATATCTGAACCTGTGGAAACTATTTGTCTGCTGTCAGCCTGTCATACTTGACTATCTAGCAAGCAAGATGATTTGTTCAGATGATTTGGTGGTAGTCTCGCCGGATGTTGGTGGAGTTGCTAGAGCACGTGCATTTGCGAAAAAATTATCTGATGCACCGCTTGCCATAGTCGATAAAAGGCGACAAGGGCACAATGTTGCGGAGGTAATTACTCATCTAAGTTTAAGAAGTGATGGGTATATTTGGATGACTAAATTAGTATAGCTCAACTTAGCATTTGACAGATTGTCAAGGACACGATCAAACTTCATCAATATTTGTCAGTGTCTCTTTTACCATTATTTAGATGGTTTCATAAATTTAGTAAACAACACTATTGTCCGTTGGCATATTCTACAATTGTTAGGCCTACGAAAGTACTCTCTAGAGTTTACTATCTTATTGTGTTCATTTTGAGAACAGCTTCATTAACAAAAAAATGTTAGTCATTGGCTGTGGCATTGCTTATGATAAACTGTTCTGTTATTTTGTTGTGATACGCACTATCATCATATGCATATACCTTAAGCAAACCCAATTAGCTGACTTTTGAGCAAAACCCAACTTCAAAATTAACATGTTTTGACCTTAAATGTTGGACTTTTGGTAGGACGACCTGGCCCAAGGTTTGATCCTTTGAAATTATCAATTCAACTTATCATTGCTTGATACCTTAAGGTGGTAGACGCTTTGGCAAGCCATTTAAATGAACGGCTTGCCAGTTGCCAGTCTCGTGGAGTCATAGCTGTAAACTTTTAACTGGGTATTTACTTGGCTGTTTCATTTGTAACAGACTAATTGCCCATCAATGTCTGTTGAACCATCCATTTTACAGTTCGCATGCTTCCAGTCTGATAAGAATTATTCATTCGTTAGTTGCCAATTTGCCATTGGTGTGGCTTACAGTTCAAATGGCTTATAGGAAATATGCATTCACTTTCAAATTTGCTTTTATTCTCTTCTTTTCTGACATTTCTGCTTAATACAATTAAAAAAATCGTAGGTGATGAATTTGATTGGTGATGTGAAAGGGAAGGTGGCAGTTATGGTGGATGATATGATTGACACAGCAGGTCAGTTCTCTTGAGTAATTGCAACTATTTGAGAATTATATAAAAATTATCATATTAAAGGTAGTACAAACTCAGGGGTATTAGTGAATGATGCCGTATCACACCTGCAAGTCCGCAACTTCCATAATGCAAACTACCATCCTAGCCTTACATTATATGGCAGGAGAATTGAAGAGTTTCATAGAGTCGATGGGCCTTAGGCCAAGTCAGTGCATGACTATCAAAGGCAGTAGACACATATTTTGAGTCACTCTTACAAAGTTGGGGTGTTTCTTCAATTATAAGCTCTTTCAATGGCCCAATCTCGGTGTTATAGGGAGGCCCAAATCCACATCGATAGATATCCTCTCCCTCTTTTCATCCACTACTCCCTTGTGATATACACTCTTTATTCTACCATTGCTTAATATCTGCATCCATACAATTGTGTCGTTTTGTTAGTTCTTGAAAGTTAAGATTTCAAAAAGATTAAAAATTGTAAGTTGAAATGTGAGGTGACATTAATATCCCTTTAGCTATAGTTTTGTCATTTTTTCTAGACAGTGGCAGATTTTGAAACAAATATTAGAGGTGATTAAGGCGACCTGGTCTTTTCTTGAGCGTATGAAATATAAAGCTAAATTGATTGTCCTCTTCGAGTTTTTTTGTTCCTTTTTTCGGTCGGGAAATTTCAAAGAAAAATTAATAAAAAAAGTTTAAAACAGTAAATAAATTGATCCAAGAAAAATTTATGGTGAAAAGCAGCCCTTTAACCATAGTTTTTAACAGAACAGTGAGGTAAAATGGGAGATTAGATTAATGAGTATGTCTACTATGAGGCTGCCTCATACGGGCTCATAGTATTTGATAACTATCTGTTTTCAGTGGAATCCATTGTGAAATGTTCTATTTGTGATTATATTTTATGTCGTGGCATCCGTGTTACGTAATTGTAATGTAAAATCGCCTTATGTAAAATCGCCTTATAAGAGACTAATTAGGTCACTTTCATTTTCTAGACCAGCGATTGACAATGGTTTTGCGACTGAAGATTAATGGTTGCAGTTTTGTGCCACAGTCATTTTCTTATTTGTTTTTGTAGATTGAAAGTTATAAGCGGTTCTCCTTGATGTATTGTAGGTACGATTGCCAAAGGAGCAGCGCTGTTACATCAAGAAGGAGCTCGGGAAGTCTATGCATGTGCTACGCATGCTGTATTTAGGTAAGGAAAGAAGTTATATCGTGATAGCAGATGTGTGCCACTCATGTGTACCGTAGTTTAAAACATGCGCCCAAGGCTAGGTGAGACACTCGCCAAAATGCCTCGGTGCTCCTTGTTAGCGCTCCTTGTCAGCTAACAAGGCACATTACTATGCAATTTCCATATTTTTTGCCTCTTAACTCTGTTTTATTCCATTCGCTTTACCACATTATCCTTAATTTTTAGTCATTCACAAATTAGTCCTGTTTAAAAAAATCCCAGAAAAGTTATGTATTTGAAATTACAATTTTTTTTTGCAAATTAGTGTGCTTGGTGTCTACGAGATGCCCTTTGCCTTGTAGTCTTGTACCTTGTGCCTTTTTGCCATGAGTTGCCATCACCTCGGTGCGCCCTTCGCCTTTTGAAACTAAGATCTGTACAACACTAAACGATTATGGTTTTTTTTTTATTATTATTATTATTATTATTATTATTATTATTATTATTATTATTATTATTATTATTATTATGATTATTATTATACAGTATTATCTTCAGCTCTTCCATAATTTCTAATAGATTTGCTAGTTATTACAAGTATTTTTTTTAGTTAGTGGATTAATGGGAGTGGAACTGGGATATTTTCTATGGCTAAATGGCTGATAATGTGATATTGATCGAACCCTTTTCCTGACTTTTGCTTATTCTCTATGATTGTAGTCCCCCTGCAATAGAGAGGTTATCAAGTGGTTTATTTCAAGAAGTAATCATCACAAATACAATCCCTGTCTTGGAAAAAAATTACTTCCCGCAACTTACAGTGTTGTCTGTAGCAAACCTTCTGGGCGAGACCATTTGGCGTGTCCATGACGATTGCTCTGTGAGTAGTATATTTCAGTAAATCTATGTATATTTTTCAGTTTATGTATAGTTCTCACTTTCCGAAAGTGATGATATTACATTCCATTCATGCCTCATTTGTGTATTTATGACAACTTTACAAGTATCCAATACATGTGTGTAAATCTCCCTCTTTTTCCGCCATTTTCGCTTGATCGTATCGATTGTTAAGACAAAGAGATAATGTGCTGTTCTTGCCCTCTCGCTTGGTGATCAGGTTGGCTTTGAGCCCTACTCAAGCTTGAACATCGACTGATATGGTCAAAAGAATCGGAATCTTGGCTTCAGTGTCGTCATATTTGCAGTAAAACTTTGACTGCATACGATAATGGGATCTAGCTTCTGCTCTATACTCGCATTGTTCATTTGTAAAGCCTGTGACACGGTACAAACATTTATTTTCCTCAGTAAGCCATTTAGTTAGATCTATAACTCTGGATTGGTGATTTGTTTGTGTGCTTTCTCCGCTTGTCCTCCATAACTTTTTGTAGTTGCGGATTTGGATTTTTGTAGCATCTAGTCGAGGTATATTTACGGCTTGTATAGCCAATGGTGGCCTTTTTATTGGTTTGTAATAAATAGTGTGCCTTTACACAGTTGATTGTTATGGTCTTATGGAACGCATTACACTTCAAATGCCATTTATCCTCGGCCGATTTGAATATTTCTTATTGCTCAAAAGTTTGTGACTAGTAGTATTCATGGACTACGACAACAGGTGGTACTTATAAGCTGTAAGGGGGATTTGAAGGCTGAATTTCAAACCTTTCAGTCACCAAAATCACAAATTCTTATTATAGATGGGAGATATCCGTCTATAGTTATAACACCAAAATTGCCCTTTTGTACCTTGAAAGGAAAAAAAAAAAATAATAGACAAGGCCATATTTGTTCCCATCCTTGATGATTGTGTATATAATAAAAATGTTAACAAAACCCTACATCAGGCTCTGCTCTTGCACCAGGCAAAAAAATGTCGTGCTAAGAAACGCAAGGCGTCTCGTCTTATCACAAAGGCGTGAGTGAAGTAAACTAAATATGTTGGTGAATAGAAAGGTTCTTGAGCTGCTCGGGGTCGACTTGAGAAGGCGCCCGGGTCAAGGCACATTGGGCTGTGGTAGTCTTTGGGAAAGCAATCACATCTTTTATGGAACTTGCTCCTGCCAGAAGCATCACTAATCTATCCAACCCAAAAGCAATGCCTCCTGCATTCAACAAAATTTTATCAAATACCTAACGGCCTTTCTGCGAGTAAAAGAGAATTTTGGGGAAGACGGAAATTTTTAGTGCTATTAATTCTCGAATATGTCCAAGATAATTGAATATACCGTGAGGAGGAGCACCCATGTCGAAGGCCTCCAAAAGATAGCCGAATTTTTCTTCAGCCTGTGAACAATGACAAATGTGAATAATCCTCGACGATGGAAGCTAAAAAAGGCTACTGAAAGAACATGTTTCGTTTACTGATGTTTATCACCGTTTTACGATGAGTCGGGTATAGTTTACAGATTTCAAACCATAAAGATATCAGCTACTATTAAGTTACAAATTGGTGAAATGAAAAAAGAATAACATAATTATAAAACAGCTAAACCCAATTAGTATTAGGGATTTGATTTACCTGTTCTGATGATATGCCTACAACTTCTAGAACCTTTTCTTGCACCTCGCGCTTAAATATTCTTAAACTTCCTCCTCCAATCTGAAATTACCTCTTAGTATCAAAAGCAATAAACACTAATTAAAGAAAGAATATAGTAAAAAGAGGACGACATTACCTCTACGCCATTGTAAACCATGTCATAGGCTAATGCTCGAGCAGAGGATAAATCCTCCATGTCTTCAGGGTTGGGCGCGGTAAATGGATGATGCAGAGCCTGCAAGCATGTCCGAGATCATCGGTTAGAATCACAAACAAAAGCGGTGCTGATTAAGGACAAGTGACCCTCCCTCCACCCGGATCTGGCACTTCTAAGAGATATGAGAGAAAGACCATATTGGCATCAAGCAACTGCCATTTGTTACCAAGAATTCTAGTTAGCTTAAGTCGTAAAGTCTTTAAAGGGCAGTACTCATAACCTAGTTCAAGAACTGGCAGCATAAAAAAATACCCTTTTATCCTCTTTATACCAAAAATATGCTCAAGAATTGTAATTGTTACATTAATCAGGGATAGGACTTGATGACGAACCAATAATCAACAACTATAATGAAGACACTCCAAAATGAAATATAGTCGATCAATGACCGTCAGTAATTAATTATTCATCGAGTGACATTAAAGAAAGATTAAGCCATATATTGCAACAAACCTCGAGCCTCTGCTCATCATCATTCCACTCAAACATCGGGAAATCAGTCACCCAAAGTATTGAATGCTTAGCCTGAGGCAGAGAATTTAAAATATTATAAGCAATTGAGGATGATACATATCACAGTGAACTGCAGAATCACAACTAAGATAACAGTGGCAAACTTACATGATCAACCAAATTCAGTTCATGTGCTACATGTAGCCTTAGTCGATCCAGAGTTCTGTTCACGGACTTCTCCAAACCCACAGCAAACAAGATAAGATCACCAGGTCCAGCCGCGCACAAGCTCAGTAGTTTTTCTTTGTTCTGCTGATTTAAACTTGACGCTAAAGCAGCAATTCCTTCGATATTCCCTGCAAATCCATAAAATTGTTTAACATGCAATTATACTTCCCTCGTCTCGCATAAACTTGCAATTTGACTTTATCCTGTCTCCAGGGCTACGCTTTGATCATAACTTTTTGCACTTGTGCACAAAATTTGCATACCATCACTTGAGACCTTCAGGAAAGGCAAGCCCTTTGCGCCAGATATCATTGCTTCGTTATAGAGAACACCCTTCTTCAGTGTTGAGTTCGAATAAACATTTGCAGCGGATGGTACACATAATGCTTTTATCACACCTCCACTGGCCAGTGCATCTCCAAAAACTTTGAATGAGGTTCCACAAAAAAATTCAGAGACCTGCATCACGAGAAATCTGACTAGTTGATGTTGAAGTCTACCTTCCAAAAAATAAATGAATTCTTAATGAATGTAACTCTGACTAGTTTAGAAATATCTCGCGTGCATGTCATACACCCATACCCATGCTCGAGTGTTAAGACTTGGAAATGTATATGAGAGGTACTATGAAGAGTCGAAGCAACGCAATTCTTAATCCACCTTGTTTAAATGAGATAAGTAGCTTAACACATGAGCTTCGAGAAACGGGATCAATCAAAATTGGACTAATACTTCCATTCATGACACAAGCATTCAGATTTCAGACCATCTACATCTCCAATAGTTAAGCTAATCACTACAAGGATTACCAAATTTAACAATATTCAAGGCCACATATGATGCGAAGTTAATCGCTGGAAGTTAAGTAACCAAGTATCTTGCATATTCAAAACATCATAATACGTTGTTCAATAAATCCTCAGGAATGTGTAGCGTTATGAAAACCTAGAGAATACAAAATATAACAGGCACTGAATGAAACCTTGTAATAAAACATGGAAACATGTTTTTCGTTTTATTTTTAATAACTACTCCCAATAATATGTCTAAAAGGTCGGCCATGAAAATCAAACAGGACGAAAACACTTACATCTTTTAATTCAAGACCAAAACGAAGATCTGGTCTATCCGATCCATACCGACGCATTGCTTCAGCATATGTAAGCCTTGGAAAGGGATTTGGAAGCTCAACACCTTTGATCTCCCAGAAGACCTGTAGAGCACAAACAATTATATATCCGTTTCATGTTTTAAGAAGCTTTAAATTCAAGTATCTTCAGGTAGGTCACATGGCCATAGTAAAAGGTAAACTTTTATGGGTTGTTTTAAACAAAAGTTGCGTACACTACAGAATCATACAGTTCAAGACTACCCGGGTTAATATTGGAGATACTGACATTTTAGATCTACTGACTACTTCTGCACAAGCTAAGACTACATTGGCGTGAATAAGAAACAAAGACACAAATTTAAAGCCTGATACAAACTTTGCTGAGCTCCCAGGGGATGTAACAATAACTAAAACCACCCTAGAACATTTGGCAAAACTTATCGGGAGGCAGCAACATGAACCAGTTTATGGAACCGCTTATGTGAATCATGTGAAGTGGAACTGGGAAAACAGTGTAACTCCACGGGTGTACATACAAGATAAATTGCAGATTGACGAACAAGGACCCTCCATGAACACATGGTAAATGAGACATATAATCTAGAACTCAAAGGGAAAAACAAAGGACATTTCGGAAATAATAAATACTTCGCCAAACTTCGTAAAGCTATAGGACCAAAACAGAACATTATCCCAATGTCTCAAAAGATCATATGGTTGGGTAAGTGGTGTGGGATCTACACAGCTTACATCAGAAAAAGAACATTATCCGGTTACGAATGCCCCTATAATAAAAAAAAATTTGCGTCGAGAGTGGCATGAATCATGACCACTTTTCATCAGAAGAAGAGCTTACGATGAGTCATTTTATTTAATCCATTATACTCTAAAGTCTAGAGCCACAAAAAGGGTGAGGTTTTAGCTACGTTGGAAATGGAAAAACGCCCGTAGCAGAGTATAACCCCCATTTCCTTGGTAAAAATTCTAAAATCGCTGACGGAATGACAAGACGATAAGCATGGACTTGTATACTATAAGCAAATATGTCTATATCCTCCATGTCTATTCAATGCATGAAAGAGGAACAGCCACAGAATATTCAAGGAAACAACAATGCATGTGATCTTATATCAAACAGGGGCATTGTAATTACATACACAAGAGCTCACTGAGATGCATATACTATCACCAGCTACACAGTGTCAACATTTTCCTAAATTCTATAACATTTTTCAAATTATCATACTTCAGGCGTCAGCTGCATAGCTTGCATACAAACCTTTCTTATAAGATCTTCATTTAACTTTAACATCTCATCCAAAGGAGTGAAGGCCAACTCTAAATCTAGTTGTGTGAACTCAGGTTGCCTATCGGCTCTCAGATCTTCATCCCGAAAGCACCTGCAGGGTTGAAGCAAAGATGAAAACGTACACGTATCACAAAAATCCATTTTGTTTTTTTCGGCAACAAATTGCCTTCTTTGGGATTATTTTTTTGTTGGATTTTATACTTCTGTTGACCCATACTAATAACAAATTCAGGCTTTAAAGATGGCAAGATTATGTCCTGACTCGAAATGAGCTCAAGTACCCCAAATTATAGAGTACAATGTTATAAATTCTAGAAACAGCGATTAACAAAAATTAAGAGTAATTTTTAACAATTTAATAAAGTACTTAACTTGAGCTTACCTTGCCACTTGATAGTATCTATTAAACCCGGAGGCCATTAGCATTTGCTTGAACAACTGAGGGCTTTGAGGCAATGCATAGAACATTCCTGGCTTCATATATATTCAGGTGAGTATAAGTAGCGCTTATTAGAAAGCAACTGAAAAACTGGCTATTACAGTCAACCTTTCATTTGCAGTACATCAGAAAAAGACCAACATGCCAATACCTGAACTCTTGAAGGCACTAAATAATCTCGTGCACCCTCAGGGGTCGACCTACAGAGAATTGGAGTCTCAATCTGCCCTAAATCCAACAAAAATATCAGGATATCATTATGAATATCTAAAAGATAGTTGAAAAGTTACAAAGGAGATATATTAATTAGTAGAAAAAATATCAGACCTCCACAAACCCATGTACATCTTCCAGGTATCTTCGTAATAGTTTCACAACGTTATGTCGCAAAATTATGTTCGAAGTCATTTGCTGTCGACGCAAGTCTAAGCACCGGTATCTACATTGACATATAGGCAAATGTAACATAGTTTTTGCAGAGGGCCAAGGAGATTAAAAAATTGCTCAATTACTGTGTAGTGTGTTCACATGTTGACACTACTTACGAGCTACGAACAAATGAATGCGATTATAATTAAGAGGCACCAAGGAAGTGATGCACACGTACAGTAAGAGAGTTAGAGCACAAATATGTTGAAACAATCAGAACAATTAAATGTTTGAAGTACATATAAACATGCAGCTACATCAAAAGTAAGAGTCAAGTTAATTGGGTCACCACCCATTTTTACTCTTTAATCTCACCTTATTTATCTTGACCCTTTTGCACCCTCCCATCCACCTAGGTCATCAACCAATCATTTTTCACTTTCCAACCTTTCAAATCATTTCCCACATTCTCTAGCCCACCAAAACCTCTCTCTTACTTTTTCGATTACTATTTACTAACAAATTATAAGTAAGTTAATTTCACTTTTCTAATTTTGTAAATATCTTAATATTAAAATAATAAATTAAAAATTAATTTTAAAATTAGTACTATAATAATTAAAAAACGTAAAAAACAATTACATTAAGGTTATATTTGGTGGTCGTAACTCGTAACCGAAATTGTAAAA
Organism: Silene latifolia; assembly: GCF_048544455.1. NCBI lineage: Eukaryota > Viridiplantae > Streptophyta > Magnoliopsida > Caryophyllales > Caryophyllaceae > Silene > Silene latifolia. The sequence continues at coordinate 17,533,690 of NC_133535.1, forward strand.
ATAAAGACACCATTAACCCTTAATTAAAGACATCAATGATTCAATACCCTTGCCTAAGGGTGTGTTTGGATAGGGGAATTTGGAGGAAAAGGGAGGGGAGGGATTTGGAGGGATGAGAAATCCTTTGTTTGGTTAGCTAAATGGAGGTGGAAGGATTTGGAGAGGAAGGAAAATGGATCCCTCCATTAGTCCATTTCCCTCCTTCAAGCCAAATTATTTCCCCTCCAATAAAGGAAAGATTTGGAGGGAAAATGACCTCCTCCATTCACCCTCCCCTTCCCTCCCATTCCTTTCCCTCCTTACCCCTCCCCTCTCTTTCCCTCATTTTTTGGTATCCAAACACACCCTAATTGTTTGACCTTGTGAAAACAAAAAAAAACATATTTGGGCGTATTTGACAAACACAGTAAAACAATTCAATATCCATGCCAATTTATTTTTTTCTTTGTCCTTTTTTTGTCTTCAACCAAATCAAATGGGTCAATTTAAGGGAAAGAGGTCAACAATTGACCTCTTCTTACCTTGGCCACTCGTTGGGTCATCCTAATTTTTTGCTTAACTATGGATTAAGATGACCCAACAAGGTCATGACCTCCCAATTAACCTTGCTTGGGAGTGGCCTAACCACAACATCGCAATCACGTAACCCCAGTGTCTCAAAGGTTATCGTTTAGGAGAGCTAAGATTGAATGAAAGTTAAAGAATAGTGAATTTTCAGATCCATTGTAGATGGAAATCCAACATAATATAAACACTACATGGAAAATTGACAAAAAACCTACCTCAATCGAATTTCTTCCTTCACAGAGTCTTTTACATCATCCGAAGTAGTGATTATAATGGGCAACTTGCCCTTGACAGCATTCAAGACTTGGACATGCTCAGCAGCAACCTGCCAATGAATGTGAACAAGATTGGGATAAGCTTTGGCAGTGGCTGATTTATTTATGCACGCTAACACCTCTAATTGCGTATATGCTCTATGATTACAAGTCATATGTTAATAAAAAATTTTGTCAATCATTTTCACATATATACCAGAAAGAACTTCTCTTAGGAGCGTCAACCCTTCCAGATTGGATGATAAAAGACAGTTCATAAGGTCCAACGAACATCCAAAAACCACAATAACAGAAATATAATCATACATACCTCTACCATCCCTGTTTCCATCTTTTTATTGACAGCTTCACTTGGGCGTAAGCGAACAACTCCTTTGACAGCAATCACATACTCAAGCCTTACGTCGTTGACCAAAGAATGTGCTTGGGGAAACTCATTGGGGAGTGTTGTAATCTAGTCACAATGAACAAATAACATATCTTAGACCTAAGCCAAGATCAACATAATCTACCCTCATTGTTGAAGTGGTCGAGAACTCAGATAGGTCCAACTATATGTCTTATACAGCTAAACTGTCATAAATGAAGGTTAACTGAACAACATTACAATAACACATAATAGATTGGGTGGGATCATGAGAAGTAGAATAGCCTGTACGACAATAAGAACACTCCCCCAAAAAAGCAACCGCGGCTAAACAGCATGATACTTCTCAAGACAAGATTACTTGTTTCATTCCTTTTATTCTTCTATCCATTAATCATCATCCATAATCTACCCCATCATTAGCATAGTCTCGTGAGATTCAAAAGTAACCTTTTAGAAATATGTATCCGCTGGACAAAATTACAGTATCTTTCAAGTTTTGGAGCGGGTCTTAAATTATAACCCCAGAACTCCCTTTGATTCATTATAACACCGAGCAATACTAATAACCTAGTTGGCTCACAATCCATTAAAACACGATATGGTTTGGCTGCAAAGACGTCAAGAAAGGAAAGAAATATATCGTATCAACTTGATTGCCAGACGAGAAGTTGCTCCTATAAAACCATCTCACACACCCAAGACAAACAACATGATATATACTCCCTCCGTCCCGGTCATTTGTTTACCTTTGGTTTTGGCACAAAGACCAAGAAAAGAAGAGGGGATCAATTATTAGATGACAAATGGACGAAATTGAGTGTGGATGATCAAATTGCACATCAAAGGCATTCCTAAAATAGAAAGGTAAACAATTGATTGAGGCACCCAAAAATGGAATTGGTAAAATAAACATTACTAGCATTACAGACAATCAAACAGAATTAAAAAAACCGGCATGACATCGATTTCTCCGATGTAAGGGAAGCCGCAATGGCAATTTTGATGCTGACGAGTTCCGAACCCAAGTGATAAATCGCATTCAAACAATGAGAAAAACCCGAAAAAAAAAAAAAAAAAAAAAAAAAAAAAAAGGAAAAACCTGAACAATGCCAGTGTGGTCTCTAAGACTAACAAAAGTGAGGCTACCATGGACCCGATGAAGAGCAACCCACCCGCAAAGAGTGACCCGTTTACCGACATCAGCCTCGCCCAATTCCCCGCATAAAGCGGTTCGAGCAACCCATTGAAGAGACCCGTTTGTGGGTTTAATCGGGTCATGGGGGTCAGCGGTCGGGGCAGGGGCAGCTGAAGCGGGCAGAGAACAGAGAGGACGGGCAGACAAAAAGGGAGAAGATGAAGATGAAGATGAAGATGAAGAATGGTGGAGATGGAGTTTGTGGGAAGAAAGGGAGAAGAGAATTGTGGGGAAGAGGGAGAGGGGTTTTGGACGGAGTGTTAGTAGTGGAAATGGTAGTGTTCTTAGTAGTTTCGCCATCTTTGTGCTGCTTCAAGGAACTCGATAAGAAAAGTGAGGCAAACCAGATTTCGCCGGCGGGTACGTGTGTAAGGGGTAAACAAGTTTATTTGCGGATCGGGTTTGAGATTTAGGACTAAACATGGGCGATGGTAAATTGCATTGAGAGTATCTATAAAATATTATTAAAAGGCTACCCTAAAATGATCAATTGAGTCCACGCAGACAATGTCACGTAGGATAAAAAAAGTCACGCAGACGTTCATAATTTATAATTAATATTGACATTTTAATTTAAATTTTTGTGATAAAACATGTTAATAAAATTTATAATTTATAATTAAATTTTTGTAATAAAACACGTTAATAAATTAATTAAAACTCTTCATATTACTTAACACCTACCATTTTTATTAACATTTTTTCCTTTTTAATTAAACATGGTAATAAATTGATTAAAACGCTTCATAATACTTAACACCCACCAAATTAATTAAACATTTTTCCTATTTAATTAATTTTTATAATATAATATGTTAATAAATTGATTAAAACTCTTTATATTACTTAACAGTTGACACCCATAATTTTCATTAACATTTTTTTCATATATAATTCGCCTCTTGAGTTTCTCGGCAATCAATTATCTAATTAAATAATACCATAAAATAAATTAAAAATAAAATTAAAATATTGGAATTTATGGTTGTATAATGGCTATAAAACTTATAATACCTATAATAGTTTCTGTCTATAAAATTTTATTAAAAGGCTAACCTAAAAATGTGACATGGCAAGTTTAGTTGTGATGTGACAACTTTTAATGTGACATGATAAACAAAAAAGTGAAATGGATTACCAATTTAAGAAAATTAAAAAATATAAGGTAAAAAAATTTAAAAAATATAAGGTATAAACACAAAAAAAAAGAAAAAAAATGGTAAACCATTGATCTCCTCTCATAATTTTTGTTATTTATCTACCTTATTTATTTTACCATTATTTCTTTTATTTAATGAAATAACCTTTTAACTTTCCTTTCATCATTACTATATATACTCCGTATTTATGTACTATATTTTTTATTTTTCTTTCATTCATAAAATTTTGAGAGAATTTGTAATAGAATTTTTATATATATAACTATTATATTCACCCTAATTTTTAATTTTATTCAAAAAAATAGCACCTAAAGTATACATAGAAAAGTAAACTAATTGTTTCATTTTTTATTTTTCTTATGTTTTGTATTAATTTGTTATTATTTTTTGTGTTTGTATTAATATTGCAGGAGAATGAATTTCCAACTTTATTCAAAAAATTGGTAGGTAAGGTATAGCTAAAGAACTAAATTAATTATTTCGCTTTTTATTTTTATTATGTTTTGGATTAATTAGAATCATATTAGTTATTTTTTTGTGTTTATATTAATATTGCAGAAGAATAAATTTTCAAATTTATTCAAAAAATTGGTAGGTAAACTATACATAGAGAACTAGATTAATTAATTCACTTTTTATTTTTATTATGTTTTGAATTAATTAGAATTTTATTAGTTATTTTTGTGTGTGTGTTTGTATTAATATTATAGGAGGATGACATACTCACACATCAATAACAATGCACGAAATTCGAAATAATGGCTATGGATCTTCTTTACAGATTTTTTTTCTTGGTTTGGATGACTCTTTCATTTTTGTCAGTTTTTCTTTTTTCTACAATGGTGTATTTGAAATATTGAATGGTAGCAAATCTTTAATAAGTTGCTGACATGTTGTTACATTATTGTCCTTCACTCTTTTCTACACTTTAGTCTCTTTTGTAACACTTATGTTCTATTTATATTTTGTCAAACAGGTTACAAATCAAATTGCTTAGCCAAATTATTAAAGTACGATGCACATATGTCAATTTGATCTTATCATAGTGTTATAATATGCATAAATAGTAATTAGTTAGAAACTGATTATTATTATCCAATTCATTGTCCCAATTCCAATGCTTTCAAGCCTTTAAATCATTTTTTTGTTTTCTATCAAATATACTATTCTATAACTCACAATATTTTTTGGATAAATATTTTTTTTGAATGATTATTTATATTTTATTTTCTCATGATTTAGGAAAGGCTAATATTTCGTATGAAGTATGATATTATTGTTTTGATTATAATTTTTGATAAATGATCGAATATGAAGAAGCTATGTTTAGAATCATATATGCATAAATCTCTATTCATTTTGTATGAAGTATAAGAAGGTTATATTTTTGTAGAGAAAGAAAGGATAATGAATGAAAAGTAATCACGCTATATATTTCGAAGTTAGGAGGCTTTTAACTGCATATGAAGTAGAAAATAAATTTCAATGCAATTTGTTCATATATGGAAGGGTAATTTCTTTTAATGTTTTGTTTTATTGGTAGCAACTTGTATTCATATAAATCCTTTGAAAACAGGGGACGACAATAGAGCGTAAATTCATGTTTCAATACTTCTATGGCGTCAAGATTGTCCATAAGACCAGAAGTACCCGAAAAATCAATTTGAGAGATTGTGTCCTCGCTTCAAAACAACCAAGCTATTCACATTTCGGTGTGCGTATCATCCCGAATCAAAAATTTGGAGTGTATTAACTTTTATTTTAAAATACCGCTCCCTTAGTCATGTTCATTTATTACCTTTTTTTTTTAATTAAAATTAAACAAATGATTGAGAGAGGGAGACTACTCCATATAAGTTATTCACAAATTAAACACTTAAACACAGTCAATTGTTAACGATCTCGTGATTTTCACGGGTTCCAAAACTAGTTTGCAATCAAATAGATTGCAGGGAGATATTTTAAAGAGTTGTAACGAATTGGTCCAGAAAAATGGACTATGGGATTATCGGGTCTAAACTCTAAACCCATTCAAACCCGTTAGCTTAGGTCCAGATTGAATCGATAGAAGTTGTTTTTTTTTTGGTACATAATCGATAGAATTTGTTGTTTTCAAGAGTAATTATTACTCGGAACAAATTCTGCGGAGGATGAACATTTTATTTTCAAAATACATTTAAAACTCAGTGATTATATTTATCTATTTTTGTTCACAAATTGTTATATAGAACTGTCTCATACCATAAGACCAGCCCATTACTTAAAAGCCCAAACAAATAATTTATAACTCTCTTTTTTAATCAAATAACCAAAAGCTCCAAAAATTTAGGTAATAGAGTTAAAAAAATATTGTATTTTGATAACCTAAAATTTTATATTAATAACTTGTATATTTAAATATAGGGTTATTTCATGAAAATACTCCAAACTATTAGGGTGCTTCTCTAAATACTCTAAACTCTATTTTAACTACCATTATACTCAACTATTACACCCTCTTCCTTTAAACACAATTGTCTCGTTAGAAACCTGTAGCAGCAGGTAATAAAAGCGGGTCCCACATTTATGAACTGCACCCTTCATCTTCTTCCCCAAATTTACATTCACATTCACCATTAGAACACCACAACTCTTCTTTTCCAAATTAAGATCCCCAAACAAGATATACAGATCAAAACCCGGACCATATTCAATTACCTCTGCAAATAACTAAACAAACTTGAACAAACCAACAAAAAGTAAAGCCCTTGCTTCGTCAGCTGTAATAGTTGTTTGTAATCCGTGGGAAACATGATTGTCTTCATTAACATACCACACAATTTGTCCAACTTGTGAAGAACTTGAATTGGCCACCAATTTGTGATTGTCCAACTTGAAATTCCCCACCAATTTGTGAAGAACTTTAGTGAATGTAAGAGAAAGTAGTGGGTATAATTTGTTTATATTTTTTCATTCTTACTTTTCTTTCACTCAATTTCTTTCAAAGTCTTAATCTTTCTCAGAAAATTCCATATCCCTTAAGTATTTATTAATGGTCTCACTTAGATCTACCAATTTTTTTTTTCTGGGTATGTTTCTAACTTGGGTTTGTGGAATTGTGGCTGTCAAATTGATTATATTTTGCTATTTTTATTTGTATTTTCATTTATCACCTTTTTTCTTTGTGGGTATGTTTTATTTCTCTTCATTGTATGTTCAACAATGGCGAAGCTTCCAACTTTGTAAAGATCCTTTAATGGTAACTTTAACCTCCAGTTTTAAGAGGAGCTTTAATGGCGTCAGAGTAATTTAGAAGAGGAGGGGTTTACATAGTCTCCAGTATGAAAAAAATAAGGGTTAAAAAAAAGGCAACCGACTAAACAGGTTGCCCTTCCACCTGTTCTATTAAAAGATAAGAGGTATAATAGTTGGGTATATTGTTAGTTAAATTGAAGTTTAGAGTAATTTGGGAAGGACACTTGTATATTTAAATATATTAGTTTTTATCTTAAAATGTCGTGTTGTTAAAATTAAATTAAATTAAAATTTATCTTTGGGCTTCTCTCCTTTGGATCAGTCTTATGCTATAAGACGGTCATATAGGAGAGTTGCTGATTTTTGTTTAAGATGTAATCGGACTGAATATTTTGGGTTTAGTCTGGTCTAAAACCAAAAAATTTAGATAGATCTATCAAATTTTCGTTTTCGGTCTTTAATTCAATCCGGTTTGGTTTGATCTGGTTCGGTCTTTGACTTATACTTACCTTGGTTTTATGATTTGTAATGGTTTGGGACAAAAACCCTGACGGACTTAGGTTAAGTGGACCGAAATCGGATAACTTTTATGTCATTTAGGCCCTGTTCTTTTGGACTTCAAGTCACTTAATATAAGTTCACTTCAGATCCTATAAGTTGATTCGATTCGATTCGAATCCTATAAGTTGATTCGATTCTATAAGTTCGATTCGATTCGAGATCCTATAAGTTGATTCGATTCGAGATCTTATAAGTTGATTCGATCCTATAAGTTGATTCGATTGATTCGAGATCCTATAAGTTCGATTCGAGATCCTATACCTCACTTAATTTAAGTTCGATTCGAGATCCTATAAGTTCGATTCGATTTAGTTCGAGATCATATAAGTTCGATTCGATTTAGTTCGAATCCTATAAGTTGATTGATTCGAATCCTATAAATTGATTCGATTCGAGATCCAATAAGTTCAGTTCAGATCCTATAAGTTAAGTTAAGTTCAGTTCAGATCCTATAAGTTAAGTTCAGTTCAGATCAGATAAGTTTCAGTCCAAAAGAACAGGGCCTTAGCCTCTTTTGGGCTATTGGGTTGAGCAGCCACTAGTTTTAAACCCGTGTAAAATTGCACGGGTATGTATTTGGGCCGGTATTAATGTTTTTGGATGTATTTTTTTTATTTTATTTTTCTGCATTTCTATTGTACTTATCTAGTTGGTCTTAATTAGCGATCAACCTAATCAATTAATATCAATATCTATCTATCTATCTATCTATATTAATAAAGGAAGCTTTTTTCGAGCGATTACAGAGAGTCCAACATTCGCGAAAGACTAAATTTTAAAAAATGAATAAAACAGCTAGCAAAATAACCGTATGTCACCATCCATGTGATAAGATTTTATTCTATCTTATACAAATTCTCATCCAATATGATAAGATTTATAACTTCTAATGTAGGTTTTTCACATGAGCTCAAATACAAGAGTTCTTTTATTTACAATTTTCCTATTTAATAATAAAATAAAAAAAAATCACAATTGAGTTTGAGAGGCATACAATCTGAGAAAAAATTACTACAAAATACGAGCATATATAAAGCGGTCCATTCATACCAAATTACCAAACATAATTTATTTTTGTTCTGACATCTTTTCTTACGTTTCTCTTTATTTGATTGAAAATGTGTGTTTTGTTTTTCATATGATTTGATTATTATACGATGTAATTGTTGTCATTGTGTTTGTGTATCTAACTAATATTTTTTCTTTCTAATGACAGATTTGAAGAATACCAAGCAATATCACAATAGTTGGATGTCAGATTAGAAGAGATTATATAAGAAAATTTGGGTTAGCCGTTTATGCATTGAAAGTAATTTCAAATTGGTGTCTTTGGTTTTGATAATTTTCTTTTTTCCCTATGGCCCTATCTAATTACCAATTTGGTTGGATTGATAATATGTTTTGCAGTTTGATGACAAACGGGTTAGGGTGGTAGATGACTTATCCGTGATCGGCTAGAGATACAATATTCAGTTTATGTAAGGCCCTGTTTTTTTGGACTGAAATTGTCTGAACTGAACTGAACTGAATGGAGCTGAGCTGAACTGAACTGAACTGAACTGAAATAATAATAAAAAGATTATATTAATAATAATAATAATAATACTAAATACTATAATAAAAATAATACCAATAATAATAATAATAATAAATATTATTATAATATTATTCATTAATAATAATAATATATAAATATAATCTAATAATAATAATTTAATAAGATATATAAAAAATAAAATAGTAATATAATAATAAATATAGTAATAATAATAATAATAATATATTAGTAATATAAATGATAACATTAATAATAATAATAATAATAATATAATATATTAATAATAATAACTAAAAAATAAAAAATAATATAATAATAATAGGTCTAATATAATAACTTATTAATATAATAATATTAAATATAATAATAATATTAATAATAAATATGTGATTAATAATATTAATAATAATGAGTATATTAATAAAATAATAAATATAATATTATAACTTATTAATATAATAATATTAAATATATTATAAATAATAATAATAATAATAAATATATTAATAAAATAATAAATATAATATAATAATAATAATAATGATAATAATAATAATAATAATAATAAATATATTAAATATATTAAATATAAATATAATAATATAAACAATACGAATTAATTATTAATAAATATAATAGTAATATAATAAATATAAAAATAATATAATAACAATAATAATAATAATAACAATAGTAAATACATTATAAAAAATAATAATAATGATATCAATAAAAATAAAAATAGTAATGTTGAAATAAACTAATATGAACTGAACTGAACTGAAGTGAAGTGAAGTGAAGTGAAGTGAAGTGAACTGATCTGAACTGAACTGAACTGAACTGAATGGAGCTGAACTGAATGGAGCTGAACTGAACTGAACTGAACTGAATGGAGCTGAACTGAACTGGACTGAACTTATTAGAACTGAAATTAAGTTCAAAAGAACAGGGCCTAAGTCTAATGGAAAAGGACATCCTTGAATAATGGAAAAGGACAATACTTCCTATTTAATTGGTAGACTAAATTATTTTCCTTTTGCTTTTTACTTTATTTACTTCATTATGACAATATTTGCTTCCAAACTAAATTGTATACGTCTTTCATTCTACATGTTTGCACAAAGACATCCCGGTCAATTGATATTCTTTAGTTTTGGCACAAAGACAAAGAAAAGAGGAGATAGTCAATTACTATAACAAGTGGACTAAATTGAGTGTGAATGATCAAATTACCCTCAAGTTCGTTCTTAAAATAGAAAGGACGACAATTGACTGAGATACCAAAAAATAAAATAAGACAACAAATGACCGTGGCAGAGGGAGTATTCAATTTATATGCGGAGAACTACTATATTAGGATTTAGGAACCAATGAGACACCAACCGTATAAGATCCGTGACATTTTGTATGTTATTAGGAGGTAACATTTGATGAGTTTGTTTTAAGTAAATAACCTATCTTTTTTTACCCCCTTATATATAAATAAAAAAATATGTCCAATTTATTATGAAAAAGTCTAACAAAATATTCTGCATCAACTTTACCAAGGTCCAATAAGACGAGAATAATTGTTTTGCGAACAAGTCCATCAAAGAATAAAAATAGTTAGATCAAAGTAAATGTACATAAAATACGCCCTTGGTTTCATTTTTGACAATTATCTCCCTTCCCCTCCCATGCATCAACTTTTTTTAATTAAAATAATACAGCAAGTCTTCCTTGTGACGGGTATATCCGTCGCAAGCTTGCGACTGACCAAATACAACCCACATGAGAAGATAAGCCAAAAGTTTGATTTTCAAAAGTAATATGACAATTTTATTCTGTCTCATATGTTTGATGGATTGTTATTGTATTATGATATTCTAAATCTAAAGTAAAACATAGACAAAGTTTGATGTTTATTGGGTTAGTTAAAAAAGACAATTGAGATGGAAGTGTACGTAGGCATGAAACCAATGATTCAGACTTTATCATAAGATAAAACATATTGTTACAATGGTCTTGCCACTGTATTTTTTCAAATACCCCTCTCTATATTGTTACTATAGAGATGATCATCATTTGATATAACTAAAAACATAATAATCAAAATATTGTAGAACACTTCTTTTCAGTTAGAGCCATTAGAAGTAGAGTTAGTTCGTTATTGGATAGGTATGAGTATCAAATATCATATTTAACATATGTGGTTGTCAAGGACAACCCAAAATTAAAACCATTTGAAATTTTGTGCAACTGATCCAACTTTTATTTAAAAATTATAAGATTAAGTCATGATGGATTAAAGTATTCATACATACATAGTTTCAAATCAATTGACTTTAAAAGAGTGTGTTTTTTGTTTCACAACCCTACTTAAATAAGTGTTTGATCAGATTGAGTTATGGCCTTATGGGTGACCATGCTTAAAGAAACCATATTCTATTTAAATATGCATTTTCCTAGGTACCGCGATTATTATCAGTTCATAGAGTATAGGATATTATAAATAGGCCCGTGCATCGCACGGGCATTAAATCTAGTCTATATTATTAAAGGAAGCTTTTTTCGAGCGATTATAGAGTTTCCAACTTTTTCGAAATACTAAAGCTATTTAATATAGTAAATATATATTAATTTAGATAAAGATCTATCTTTTTTCCCAATTAGATAGAGTTTAATGTGGGACAAACAATTATATTGGTGGTGAAATACGGTTATCTTATATGTGGAGGCATAGAGTCATAGCAATTCTCATGCAACTAACGCACATCTTTTCAGTTTTGATCTTATATAAATAAATAGCATCCCATTTGATATTGTCCTCGAGGAATCCTAGAATATATTTTTTTTGCACATAGTTTTCTAACTTACTGTTATTATATTTGCTCAAGTTTTATTTACGTTTGATTTTTAGTTATATGATTTTATTTTTTTCATGTAGTTTCTTTCTCCATGGATTTAGTTTTTACTGTAGTTATTTAAATATTTTTTTGTTTTTTTAGGGATGTTGAGATATGAAGATTGGAGACCAAAAATGATGGAAACAACTCGAAAAGTCGTATCATTGTTGATAAATTTCCATTTCATGCTTATAATCCCTTTTAATAAGAATTTGTAATTGTTTTTAAGTTTTAGTTATAATATTTTGCAAGTATTATTGAATAAATGAGGACTAACTTTTTACTTTGTGGATTTGTGTGTGGTACTTTATTATAGCAATTACGTACTCTTTATTTTCTAACACGCAAAAAAAAAAAATCATTTCAACCTGAAACCATTTTCTTTTGTAACATGTGATCCTAAGCAGTAATAGGGAAAGAGAGGACAATCTCTTACGAAAGGAAAGATCAGAGAACATTTGAGTATGATAAATACTACTCCGTATTATAAGAAGGTTTTAAATAAGATTATGGTAAAACGGAGTCTTCTAATAATTAATTTTATCTTTATTAGGGCTATATTTGGAACTATTTTACACTATTTTTATGTAAAACCGCCTTAGATAAAATTAAGTAACGGATTATTTAGGTGTGGGGTTGAATATCTAATAACCTCACTTCGAAACGTTTGTTTGTTCGGTGTTTGTTTCAATGTGCATAAACCGATCAAATACAATTTATTCAAAGTCGCTACTCCGTTGCTTATTCAATGTGGATGAAACATAGTATTTTTTTTAGGGTATTTTGATAACTTATACCTTGAATAAGTCACTTTTTCAAATCTTATACCTAAGATAACTTTCTTTAAAATCTTATACCTAAAATAACATTTTCTTCCAAACTTGATACCAAATATGAGAAAAAGCCTTGAATTGACAATCTTACCCTTACTAATTAAACATTGTCATCTTTGGCAAAATCATTAATTTAGGGATTTTTTTTAAGATTTGGTATCAAGTTTCGAAGAAAATGTTATTTTAGGTATAAGATTTTAAAGAAAATTATCTTAGGTATAAGATTTGAAAAAGTGAGTTATTCAAGGTATAAATTATCAAATTACCCTTTTTTTATGATATTAAAGTTTAGCCGTAAATGAGCAAAACCCGTTTTGCACAAGAGCAACTATTTCGTGAATTATTCTCATACGGATTCTAATATACTCCGTAGTAAGAATGGTAGATAGATTTGCGATATTTGAGCGTAATTCTTTAAAATTACTATTATAAAAATACAAATTTAATACTCTATCCGTTCTAGATATTTATTTACCTTTACTTTTGACACAAAGACTAACGAAAGAGGAGGAGACCTATTACTGAATGACAAGTGGATAAGGGTGGAGTATCAAATTGTCCATCAAAGACATTCCTAAAATAGAAAGTTAACCAATTAACCGAAACACTCAAAATAAAATGGGTAAACAAATGACCGGGACAAAGAGAGTAGATAAATAGAACATAGGTAAACTCAATAAAAAAATACTCCATGTGTCCCAATGAATAGTTTACACTTGTTTTATTTTATGAGGGGAAATAAGGCAAGTGTAAACTATTGATTGTGACGAAGGAAGTAGAAATTGACATATACTATGCCAATCCGAGATGTTATCAAATTGAAATAAAGCTCCATTAGTGAAGCTGGTAGTCTTGATCTGTCTTATGCTCACTCACATCAGAAAGCATAATTCGTACCAAAAAAACATTAGAAAGCATAATAACCAAGTTGTGGATGTAATATTTACATAGCTTGAGAAAAACAAGGAAGATTACTCCGACATATTGCCACGGAGGGTAGAGAACGATATAAAGAAAAATAAAATTTTAAAACACAATATGTAACCTATATGCCAATGTACTTACTTCTTAACCACTACGTTATACGAATATGAATATACGTAGAAGTATTTTTATTTTTTTTATTTTTTTATTTAATTATTTGAGTGCCCTAGCATTAAGATTAACTTAAGATGCAAAGTTACCATGATTTTTACATGAAATACGGTAGATTTAACTATTTAAGAGTAGAATGTAAGTACAATTCTAATAAATAGTAAAATTACTTTACTTCGTTAACTCGAAAGTCACTTCACTCGCTTTAATGCAATTATGAGTTTACCATTGGTTAAAATAACACTCACAATAATTAAAGATAAACAAATGATTGAGAAGAAGACAATATACAACATATACAACTTTGCTAGAACAATTATGAACTATATATATAAGCATAAGCACATACTCGATAGAATCCTACATTTAGGCTCGTGTATCGCACGGGCATTAAATCTACTTTATATTATTAAAGGAAGCTTTCTTCGAGCGTTGTGAGAGACTCCAACTTTTACAAAATTGTAAAACTAATAAGATAATAATATTAACTCAAGAATTGTTGATTGAGTCAACTTCTATTTACTTATACAAGTAATAATACTACGTATTAATTAGAACTTACAAGTAGAAGAGAGTCGGAAGGAGTCTAACATGATAATATTCATATACAATTATACATGTACACCTTGCAAATTCCTACACTAATACAAACACTATATTTCATGGTATAATATAAATATACGGTAGTTTACAACTACTATATACGTTTTTTTATATGTGTATTTTATGGAATATCTTACATGTGATTCTTTGAAATTCCCCCTCCCCTTTCCCTTATGATCTATTTTTCTTGACAATGCAACTTCTATGATCTATAACTTATAATTTATACTTTTATCATCTTACTTACTAACCTATTAATGCGATTTATTTCTTTTCATGCAGCGCAATACGATCAACACTCTATGAGATTTGCATACACGAGGTACTCACATTTTTCGTATTTATAAATTCACTAGACCTTATTTTTAAGCCTAATTTTTACTTTATCTCATAAAGATTTTTTCCATCTTAAAAAATCAATAAGCTTATGTACATTTTATCGATTTGGTTTTCATTACGGTCGTATGTATTTTTCAGTTCGATGGTGCTTTTGTAGACATTTGCAGATACGCTGCACAATCGACATGATATTTCCAATTGAACAACATACACGGAGGAAATTGCAGAAGGTTGAACGCCAATTGATAATTGTGGAGTATCCGAAAGGTAGCTTTACAACGCTTATTTAGAGATAGGATTATAGAAGGTAATCCTTTTAGAGCATGCACATTGAAGAGGAGGTCATCTTCCTCTCTTCAATTTTTTCTAATTTTTTCATTGGTCATACTACTTTCTCTTTTCACTACCCAATTTCCCACTTTTTTCATCCTCTTCTTCTCTTCTTTTCCACATCAAAGAGGATCTTATATCCTCTCTTTTAAGTGGCACAAGGGCCAAGACAAAGACATCCTCTATTTATAGAGGATGTCTTCCTCTTCCTCTTTAAAGAGGATGTGAAGAGGATGTTGCCACATTGAAGAGGACATCCTCTTAACACCCTCTTTCATCTAAGAGGATGGACAATCCTCTTCAATATAGATGCTCTTATAATTTGTCTTCCCAATTTCGATATTTCATCAACATTAACATGTCTAATGTTGATAATATAACCAATATTAATTAATTTTGCAATTTTGATATTTTAATTGTTTGAATTTCACTTTCTCACGTCAATATTTCAGATAGTATGATGTCGAAATCATCGTAAACGAATAAATGTTCAATACTTTGTCGATATGTAGTTTTATTTAGATCATTAAACCTATGAGGATATGAGATAGGTGGAACCATTACTTAAAAAGTACTCCGTATTACTGAGTCTCTAATCAAAATATGAAACGTAAAAATAACTACTCTAATCTAAAGTTTCATTTTCTACATTCTCTACTTTCACCACTGTGAACAATTAGGTGACTTCTACATCGAACAAAACATGAATAAAGCCAAAAACAATGTTTTTTAACAGGAGTTTTAGACTTTTCCGTTTTAACAAGGGATGCGGCTGCCAATGATGTCTAATACGTTATTTATTCTGTAAGACGGTCTTAAACTGTGAGACAGATCTTTTATATAAAAAGCACTCAGTTATTAATTAATGGTAATAAACGAATGGCTTCCTTACACTAAAAGAGATCAAATGACAAATTGGTAAAAAAAGTATAGGATAAGTGACAAATTGGTAAAAAAACTAAGCAAAGTGACAAATTGGTAAAAAAAGTGGATGATAAGTGACAAATTGGTAAAAAAACGTTTTCGAGGATAATTTAACCGAAAATAAAATACGGTAATATTACAAATATTTTTTATTTAACGTGAATTTTATTTTCCAAATAAGTAAACATTTTCTATCAAATATTTTTATGTAAAAGCAATTTTTATCATTGTTTGTCAAAGTATTTGCGTTTATTCGGCAAAAATCATGATGAAATATAATCATTATTTTTTTCTTTT
Organism: Silene latifolia; assembly: GCF_048544455.1. Classification (NCBI taxonomy): domain Eukaryota; kingdom Viridiplantae; phylum Streptophyta; class Magnoliopsida; order Caryophyllales; family Caryophyllaceae; genus Silene; species Silene latifolia. Next base: position 17,549,916 of record NC_133535.1, read on the forward strand.
TTCTTTATGTTGAATTTTCTTATGTTGAAAAATATGAAATGATAAATTTTTTAACCCTTGAAAAACTACGATTATGGTGAAATTAAGTTTTTTTTTTTTTTTTTTAAGTTGGAAGGCAAGATTATTGCTTAAATGGGGTTGAACTGAAAATGTTTACTGTGAGTATAATGGACATATGTTCGTTGTTTCTTTTCCAAATTTGGTACGAAGTCACTAAATGTTAGATTGATTTTTTATTACTCTATAGTTGTTAAATCGTAGGCGACTTTCTATTACAAAGATATATATACTCCATAAAACGTAATAAACCCGTGATTCAACGATTTTGCCCGATTTTGTTAAATAAAGATTAGACGGTTTTATGACATTACATAACAAGTTTTAATGTTTTGGGCCAAGTTTAAACTGAAGGTATTTGGAGGAGAACCCCGGCATTTCACACCAGCAAATTAAAATTTTTTTCATTCCTCCTTGCCAATCCGCCATGTCATTCCTCTTTGTCTAGCCAAACAAACTATTAGACTTTGGAAAGGCGAACATGACCCGAAAGTAAAATGTAAAGTTGATCTGATTTGAAAGAGATTTTTTTTAAAAATGTCAAAATGAGATCATAAATCAACTTAAATATTTAGCGAAATGGAATTTACGGAGGAATTAGAATAAGAAACAGTAGATGGACCCATTTGAAAGTTTTATAAGATGGTTTTATGGTAAGAACAATCCAGTAATAAGTTAGTCCAAATAATGTTTTATTTTTCGTCAAATTGTCCTCCAAAATGTTTATTTTACTAATTTTCCGTCAAATTGTCCTCGAAAATGTTTTTTTTACCAATTTGTCGCTCGCCATCAACTTTTTTTACCAATATGTCACTTAGCCAAGTTTTTTTACCAATGTGTCACTTAACCCCTACTTTTTTTACCAATTTGGTCATTTGGCCCACTAAAGGAGACCGTCTTGCATGTGAGATCGTTTTATATACCAGAATCTGTGCTAATAACATGTTGTAGTTAGTTCTATTGGTAAATTGTTTTTTTTTATTATTCTATCATATAAAACGCACGTGCATTTGAGGATACTAAACATAATACGTAGTTTTTTCATGCGTCGTTGTACCTTGGTACACTATTCCTTTATCGTTACTAGAACATTTAAGGCCTCGTTTGGTTCATCTAGAAATTTAATTGACACTGGAATATTCAATTCATGTGAATTATTTTCCTGTATACGAATTCACATGAATTCGGAAAAGTCGTTTGGTTGCGCATGCGGGAGTTGAATTCCACAGGAGGTGTGAACTACCTAGGGAGGGCTACGTCATTCAATTCCACCATTATGTAGGCATTCAAAACTCCTTGGAAAATTGAATGCCTACATTTTACCAAAAAATTGGCAACCAAAGATCATCCCTTTTTTACAATTCATGGGATTTTTATTTTCCCATAAATTGAAAGGGCAACCAAACAAGGCCTAAGTGTATTTTATATAATGATAAATAAATAAGTGAAACAAAGGGAGCAAAAGAATAAAAATTAGAAACTAGAATTAAAGTCGATAACTAATGTAAACTGTAAAGTAATATTGAGTGTCGATTTGAAAGCTTTTATTGAAAGTTGGATTTTATGCATATACTCAAAGTAAAAAGTTGTCAATTAAAAAGTACACGGTATTAATGATTCAACAAACAATTCTTAAGCGAATCAGTTTTTTTTAGGAATAAGCGAATCAGTTTTACTTTTCTTTTTTTAATGACGAGGGGATGTGCATTCGCTACTTTTGGTGCGCACTGGGTAAACCCCCCAGGTATACGTAATAGCCTGCAAACTGTGTACACGACGGAAGTCACCCAAGAGTAACGGGCTCCAAGACTAAAAGGCATAGACTCATGTCATAAACACTCCACAAGATTACTCTTGAAGAGACTTAAACCCGAGTCTCTTGGGAATTTATACCCATTTTCCTATAAGTTAAGCTCCTATATAAGGCCAGTTCAGTTCTTATAAGTTCAGTGCAGAAAAATTAAGCTCTTATAAATTTAATTCAGTTTTTATATGTTCAATTCAGCAAAATTAAGTGCAAAAGAAAAGGGTCTGAGTATTATTACATCATAATCATAAGATATTAAAAATTGGCCCGGGCATCGCCCGGGCATTAAATCTAGTACAGTATATATACTTAAAAGATGAACTTTTGAAGCGATTTCATTGGCTATTGTTATGGTTTAATTTCATTGGCTATTGTAATTTTAGAGCGATATTATTGGCTACAATTTTTGTTCAATAAATTATGTGTATAAAAAGATATACATTAAGCTTATGGCTACATTACGAATTGGATATCAATCAATCAATCAATACTATATATTAAATCAAGAAATCAAGGGACTTCCATGTAATTAAAAAAAAGTTATACAAATTAATTATACTATGTAGTTTTAAATCACTAGCACCGTGTGATGGACCCGATTAAGGGATCTCAATGCAAATATTATTAAGTTTCGATTAAAATTAAATTATATAGAAGCTTGGTAATTTTCCTAAACATTTGTAAGAGACTAAAACATGGTCAATTTCCTTAAAATAAAATAATTAATTAAACATGGTCAATAATAAGGGTTTTTTTAACCTATGTCCACTAGGCATAGGATAAGAATACAAAAATGGAAAGAAATAAATGTATTTATTATAAAGAAAAGTAAAATTAATAGGATATTCCAATTTCCCATAAAAATATCAATTAATTCTTTCCATTTTCGTTTTCTTATCCTATGCCTAGTGGGCATAGGTTAGAAACCGATATAATAATTATACTAATTAAGATGATAAACTTATCTTATGTTTTTTTTATAGTCACTAACTTAGGGGTCGTTTGGTTCGCTAAGGGAATTGAAGTTCCAAGGAAATAAGAGTTCCCATGATTTCGTAAATCACATGAAATGGAAGAAAGATGTTTGGTTGGAATGTGGGAAGTTAATTCCACAGGAATTCACACTTACCTAGGGGGGCCTAGGTAAGCAACTTCCCACATCATGGAGGAATTGAAGTTCCTATGGAACTTCAATTCATGTGATTTGGGGCAAACAAACAACTCTCCCATTTTGCAAATCCCATAGAAGTGTAATTCATGTGTTTTAGAATGGGTAACCAAACGACCCCTTAATCACAAACTACTTATGTCCTTTCCAAATTCTAACGCACAATTATAGTTGTAGATGAGTTCGTGGGGGCATCAACGGTTGTGGCGGCTGCACAATTTATGCATCTGACTAGCTATCTCTTTGATCCAGTGGTGGAGCTAGGGGGGGGGGCTATGTAACACCCCCTCATACCAAGGTACCTTACCAAGGACTACCCTAGCATGAAAGGCTGTTACCATCTCGGTTTCCCGAGGTTAGTATATCAAAGTTACAAATTCCAAACAACATTTATTAAAGTATAAAAGTTAAAGATTACATTATCTCAGACCAACTCAAAATAAACGTACAAGGTCTCAATACAAATGAAATCCAAGACATCTAAACTCATAACAACGGAAGCTAGACTTGACGTGATGACTCCCCATGACTGTCCCATAGCTAAACATCTCGCATTACATCTGTCACACCGCCACCATCCCCGAATGGATCACCGCAGTTTTACAAAACAACAACACGGGTCGATTACTCAATCAATATAAGACAACAACAATACAACCAAATGATCATCGATCTCACACAAGAATCGACTACACACCGAAGTGTGTAGCCCGCGCCATTACCCATCGCAACAGATAATCCTCGCCGCCAGGTGGGTGACCGCACCCATCCCCACCTAGTCCAGCTCATCAATGAGCGACTAACAATCCCTGTCCCTTAATGTGCACATCCCCTCCCGTGACGGGTTCCACGGAGGGCGAACTAGGGTGTGAAGCCACTCCCGCAAGTGACTCCACCACAATCACACACACACAAAGATCATCACAAACACACAACACCACAACCGTCACAACACAACCACACCATCACAGTCTCCACAACACCCATCCTCCGATGATCAGCAGATAACAACAATTATGAACATATGCAATCTCAATCAATTAACAGTACTGAGTAGGAGAAACCCTACCTTTTCGCAATCCGCTATGCTGCAATCAATCATACAATATGCATAACAATTACCACATCGTCACCTACAACAATGATAACATAATACAATTACACACTGCACAATCCCATTTTCCCCAATTCCATATATACAGTAACCCCAAAAGAATACAAATGACAAGGGAATGAAACTTACCAACAAAAGAGAATAAGAGACTACACGCAAGGATCACGACGATTTGCACACACAACGAGATTAGAGGATGATTAGGGAGTGATTAGGGAGAGATCGTAGAGTGATTAGGGTTGGAAGGGATGTTTTTAGAAACTGACGTCGAATATAAAATAACCCTAACATTCCCCTAATCAAACCGATAAAATAACATTCGCCAGACCGGATACTCGGTCGAGTAAAGCTATACTCGGCCGAGTATCCTCTACTCGGTCGAGTATTCTCCATACTCGGCCGAGTATTACTCGGCAGAACCAAAACAGACTCCACAATTAACACTACTCGGTCGAGTAGGCTCTACTCGGTCGAATATACAACTTAACAAAATCCGTAGTGTTACAATCTTCCCCCCTTAAAAAGAACTTCGTCCCCGAAGTTCCAACCCAACCTATAAAACAAGGACACCTAACACCAGCTCCACTAACCACGCTTACTAGATAACATATCCTCTCGATATAGACTCCATAACATTATCGAATAACCACAAAATAATGTTTCCAATCTTGTCTCACTTCCATAACACTCAATAACACTCAATACCAAGACAATCCACAAAAGAAGATCAACCATCAAAACGGAATGTTACATTCTACCACTCTTAAAAGGAACTTCGTCCTCGAAGTTTACTCACACTCATCAACATCATCATCCAGCTGCCAAAACCCTCGAACTCATAAATATCATCATCTACTTTTATCAACACTATCGAAAAATTCGCATACTCCTAAACATCGAACTACTACAAGCACAGCCATGGCCTTTTAACACCATCAACCACTATATGTACCCATCCATTCCTTATGCTACACCAACACTCTACGTCCAATAATATTACGACATGCACAACCCTCGAACGCTCTTTGCCGCATCCTACTCCTCTTAAGACACATGTTACGTCCTCGTAACTCATTAATACTAGATCCTTAGCTAAACCTCTCATTATCTTCATCACCACCACATGTCAAAGATAACCACTTATAATCTGAACAGTCGCCATGCATATATCTTAGGCTCTCTTACTTAAACAACTCTCATCCTTCAATTCACTCGTCACACCCCCTAAGCTATACCTCAAAATCTTTAACTTAACCCAAAACTTCAACTCTTCCACATTACCGCAACATGACACACATTTTTATATAAACTATGTAAAACTCATATCACCAAAAGCATAACTTACACTCCACACTTGTTACGTACACTCACACTAGATCCTCAAGTTCCTTTCTTTCATTACTGCAAGACTCATACATGACTTAACACGACACCAATTACCCAACACCCTACACTCACTGTCTCAACAAAGGATTATGAACCACCTGCATATATCAGATCATTACCACACATGTTCTACGAATCACTTGCCATTAGCATGTCTACCAAAGCCTCATCTAGAACAACATCAAAATTACTGCAACAACCATCCCAACTATGTCCCATCAACAGAATATCACTATACCATGACAACAACGAAAACATATACAACTCTCTTTCATATCATCCTCTACCCTCATTCCCAAACCGAAACTGGTAAGAAACATCAACAAACAAAACAACAGTCTACATGTCTAACCGAAACTCACAAGAAACAACAAAGAACAAAACAACAATCTGCATATAACAGTCTCAGACTTTCGAAACTCAAATCGTAACCACCCCGTATACTCCACCACAACCGGTGACGGCATCGCAACACCGCCACCAACAGCCGCACCGCAGCGCGAAAATGCCCGCATCACAACACGAAGTACCGTGCCCGGATCACCACCCGAGGCACAACAACCACATCGATAAACATTACACCCACATATAATTTCCACAAACACTGACTTAGTATAACTCTCCGGACAAGAAAACTTACTCAAAACTGCTTTACTCGATCATAACACAACATTTTATACGGAATAAACATACAAGAATCTCATGCATATCATCCATACCTTTTCACGGAATAAAATATGTATCATCAATACACATACGATTTTAACTATCCATGCCAGATCAATCAAATTATTACCTTTTTAACCTTATTCCATTATATTGTCGTACCCAACATATATCACAAACATGCATATAACAACTTTATGACTATCACACCATACCGCTTCTCGTGAGGTCAGAACCTCACACAAACATTTATACACATCATAGACCCATAATCACATCCAACTAGTCAATCATGATCACGTAAGTTACCACCTGATAAAAGTTACCTCTCACCCGAGCTTAACTCATACACCCCTCATGACATATTCTCCCATTCGCATAACCATCACCCCCTGCCAAGTGTAACCATACCATTAATACTCAACTACTAACAACTGCCTCATATAACCACATCTTATACTCTCTCACAACCATACATATCAATCTGGTCTCTACAAAATCAACCTCATTAGAACAACTAGCTTCCCTAAAGTAACATCATCCTCAACCACTAGTGACAATACTATGACACCAACGTCCTTCATGTGACTACTCTCTTACTATCACTTCTTAATATCACGATCCGTTTTCTCTCTTTGGTTATCATCCCAAATAACGAACATCCAATCCATCAACACAATTTACCTCAACATTATTCCCAATTCTATCCTTTATCATATCGTTACCTAACTCTCCACCAAAATCTCAGATCGTGCAAACACTCTACAAGCTTCTTATTCCCTTAATATCTCGAAACTCACGGCTAACACGTCGTCCCGCTCTCCTATATAACCATTAACTCACACCCTCTAGTGAGGCTATCGTACATTTCCATAATTTCCTACCTTCATGCTCCTTAACTCCGGTCATCGTTCTCTCAACTTCCATCCATCCATCTTTCCCCCTTTTTACTCAATGATACCAATTAATAATTCATCTCCTTTCTCTTTCTACCTAACTTTTTAGTAAACTGTTCATTTTCCCATAGCTCCACAACTCTAATTCCATTAATTCATATCAATATCTTATCTTTCTTCTTATCATTTATCCTCTCTCATCTTGTTTCTCACTCACCCTTGTCACCATCAACTCCACACTCTACGATTCTATTCAATTAGTCGTATCTCCCTTTCGTATCTCTAGAAAACCAAAAATTAATCTCATACCGTTAATCGCCCAAAGAACTACACACTAGGCTCACCTCTTGATATTCCAAATTCCCAAACTTGGTCACTATCTACAAATCCACGTCACGACATAACTCTATCTAAGTTCACTATATACCCCTCTTCTCCATCCCTCTAAAGCAACCTTTCATTACATATATCCTTAAGCAACACAATGCTAACCGTCTCCCTCTATAAGTCCTTACACATCCCGAAATGTCACTATTCGTCTCCCTCATCTCAATCTTTCATTCTCACGTTTCTTTAAACTTACATTACTTTTGTCCATAAATACTTACTTTTATATTACTCAACACACAACTATATCACTCACCATATCTCACAACACATGCTATTTACCTCGACTAGCTTATCATCCTTCCCTTTCCTTTTTCCACTATTTCTCACAACCACATTAACACATGTCTTCCTTATCCAACACTTATCTCTCATAACCCGGCATTCTCCCTATCATAACATTTGGTAACTTACGTATCATGACCGTCGCATATAAAGAATACTTTAAGACCCAAAACATACATGTATACATACCTTACGACTCAAAACAACCGTAAGAACATAACCACCGACTCAAAATGACCGCCCGTTGAAGTACTCGATCGAGTACATGGCATACTAGGTCGAGTATAGGGTACTCGGTCGAGTAACTATATTACTCGGTCGAGTTTACGACTCCAGAAGCAAACTCAACTGTCACAGAAGGATTACTCGGTCGAGTATTAGGAATACTCGGCCGAATAGACCTTACTCGGTCGAGTATGAGACTACTCGGCCGAGTTCACGACTCCAGACGCTAAACAATATTATCACAGAGAGGTTACTCGGCCGAATATGGAATACTCGGTCGAGTATAAAAGATACTCGGCCGAGTAGGGACTACTCGGTCGAGTATCGGCGCAGTTCTCAGCACCGTCCAGTTTTCGTAAAACAGTCATATCTCACTCGTTACTTGGTCATTTTGGGCGTGTGACCTATCGTTAGAATCGTAAGAGGACAAGCTATCACCTCAACTTGGAATCACAACAATATCTTTTCTAGAACTCGACTTATGACAGTTTTAAGACCACCCTTCCGTAATCGATCTTCATACCAATCAAATTTCCTAAACCAAAACAATTTGAACATGCATAAAGCAACAACAACAACTCAAAACTCCAAGAAACCAGTACACAAGTGAACTCTTATCATACTCACATGAAAATTAAACACGACATTCACATATATAGACGCATGACCTTAATCACATGCTTCTACCAACAATCAAGCATTAAAATCATCATGTTCATATGCACATGTACCACTACCATACTTCATGTTCAACATTGTATTAAACAGGTAACATGATCATATTCTTCATGCTCAATATCAACCAGATACAATTTCACAATTCACTTTTCATATTTTACCATGTTCCAACACTTAACATGCCAACATATTCATGCTCAAAGTTTAACATCAACAATCCTCGATGCATCTGTCAACAACTATCACATTCCACTTCTTTCATAATTTCATCCAACTATGCACAAGATTCAAACTATAGATATCACACTCACATGACTCAAACATACAACAGTTTCCCCCCATGTGACCGGCTTGAGATCGTAAGGGCCTTAGTGCGACTCCGGGACGTCTCCCAAGTCTTTGCGGTAGCTCCAAACAACACTCCCCGGGTTCATTTTATTTAGACTCCCTAAGTTCATTGAGTTCATTAGTTTTAGGTGCCGGAATCGTCGGCTCTGATACCACTTTGTAACACCCCCTCATACCAAGGTACCTTACCAAGGACTACCCTAGCATGAAAGGTTATTACCATCTCGGTTTCCCGAGGTTAGTATATCAAAGTTACAAATTCCAAACAACATTTATTAAAGTATAAAAGTTAAAGATTACATTATCTCAGACCAACTCAAAATAAACGTACAAGGTCTCAATACAAATGAAATCCAAGACATCTAAACTCATAACGGAAGCTAGACTTGACGTGATGACTCCCCATGACTGTCCCATAGCTAAACATCTGCATTATCTGTCACAATCTGCTCACCATCCCCGAATGGATCACCGCAGGTTTTACAAAACAACAACACGGGGTCAGTACTACTCAATCAATATAAGACAACAACAATACAACCAGCTGATCATCGATCTCACACAAGAATCGACTACACACCGAAGTGTGTAGCCCCGCCAGATTACCCATCGCAATGCAGATAATCCTCGCCGCCGTGGGTGACCGCACCCATCCCCACCTAGTCCAAATTTCATCAATGAGCGACTAACAACCCCTGTCCCTTAATGTGCACATCCCCTCCCGTGACGGGTTCCACGGAGGGCGAACTAGGGTGTGAAGCCACTCCCGCAAGTGACTCCACCACAATCACACACACACAAAGATCACACCGTGTCCACAACACCACAACCGTCACAACACAACCACACCATCACAGTCTCCACAACACCCATCCTCCGATGATCAGCAGATAACAACAATTATGAACATATGCAATCTCAATCAATTAACAGTACTGAGTAGGAGAAACCCTACCTTTTCGCAATCCGCTATGCTGCAATCAATCATACAATATGCATAACAATTACCACATCGTCACCTACAACAATGATAACATAATACAATTACACACTGCACAATCCCATTTTCCCCAATTCCATATATACAGTAACCCCAAAAGAATACAAATGACAAGGGAATGAAACTTACCAACAGTAGAATAAGAGACTACACGCAAGGATCACGACGATTTGCACACACAACGAGATTAGAGGATGATTAGGGAATGATTAGGGAGAGATCGTAGAGTGATTAGGGTTGGAAGTGATGTTTTTAGAAACTGACGTCGAATATAAAATAACCCTAACATTCCCCTAATCAAACCGATAAAATAACATTCGCCGTGCACGGATACTCGGTCGAGTAAAGCTATACTCGGCCGAGTATCCTCTACTCGGTCGAGTATTCTCCATACTCGGCCGAGTATTACTCGGCAGAACCAAAACAGACTCCACAATTAACACTACTCGGTCGAGTAGGCTCTACTCGGTCGAATATACAACTTAACAAAATCCGTAGTGTTACAGGCTAAGCATAGGCGACCGCTGTAGACATAAAAATATGTCTTACATTTTTGAAATGGGTCAAAGTCAAAATGTTGACTCATATGAAAGTCTATCGCCTGAGAAATGGGTCGAAGGATTTTAGCCCGAACAAATATACTTAGTCCATTTTGCTAAGAAATAAAATCGGTCCACTCAAAAAATGGGTTGTGCTATATTTCTATACTAAGTATGGGACGTAAATGTTAAGGCCAAAAGTAATGATGCTACATCCGAATTGGACCAAGCTTGGCAAGCCCACAAAACGAAGGTTGATAAGCCCAAAAGTTATCTCGAAAGAAAAATGTGTACCATGCATTATGAGCAAAAGAAAAACGTGGTCAATTTTATGAGTGGGTTTGTTAAGGAAAGATTTGGTCAAGTAAACAGAATGGAGTTTGTTCCACTAAATCTTCCAAAAAATATGGGAAAAGGTTGCATGAGTGAAGATTGCTGGGAAAAAGTCAACAAAAGAAAGAGGGGAAGTAGTTACATGTGCTGCCGTAAACAAAGTAACAAACAAAGAAACAACGTCGTCTTATAAAATGGAGAGTAATCACTCTCATTGAGGGCTAATCTCCATAATCACAAAATATCACATTCCAAATAAAACCTTTCTACAAAACTCTCTTTACTAAAAAAATCTCTTCTAAGAGAAAGTAAGGGAAAAGAAAATACATTCGCCTCTCTACAAAAATCTCTCCCAAGAGAAAACAGGAGAAGAAAAATACATTCATTTCTAATCATCTAGATTTGAATATTAAACTACTCTTTAACCCGACGTCAAGCATCCATTGCAGTCAGTTGAAGAGAAGCAAATCAAAACCGTCACAGGAGAACCAAGTCTTCAAATCAAGACCCTCCTATTTATTTAATTGCGGAAATCGAATCAGTAGAATAACTAGTAGATTGTACCCGAAATCTTTTGAATTAATAAAATCATTGTTTTGTTGCATCTATTTGTGTTTTATATTTTATTGCAGATTTAACGCAAATTTGTTGTTACAAATTTGGCACGCCCGGTGGGACATCTCTACTACTCATCTCTTTTTCCGCACAATCCAGTTTTACAACAATCGTCTCAATGGCCTTCAGGAGAATCTCCGACATGTCAAAAAGAATGACAGCCAGAATTGATGACGAAAGCTCAACCCGTCTCGGTGGGTCTCTCGACAGATCGCCCATTGGTGTTTCTACAAGGAGCAGGACCAGATCCATCCTCTTCCGTACCGCATTGCGAAGACTCCGTTCGCATCCGTGCCTACGAGACCCCGCAAATCCAATGTCACTGTCAATGCTCCAAGGAAATCAAATGGTGCCGGCAACTCTAGGCCATATGAAAATCCTGTGTTCGGTTCATCTTCTCCCATCCGAGTAGACGACCCTCAGTTTGTCTCATCATCGTTTCGAGAGAAGGTGTGCGACGCTTTTGAGAAGACGACTATTCACAATGGCCCGTCGTTTCAGCTATTCACCGAGGATGGTAGCCACAGTAGCGTTGGTTCATCTCCGTCGTCACCGCGAAGATGTAATCAGGAGGTGTTGAGTCAACAGTCGTATTTCATGGTTGCACCCGTCATGGTTATTGAGGGAGGCGACATGGAGGATCAACTCAACAAAATGAAAACCATTCTCGAAGAACTCTAGAAGGAAAACGAAGAAAAAACTAAGCAGATTGCCGCCTTGACAAAAAAGTTAGAGAAGCGGCCTACTTCGTCATTTCAAAATGAAGATAGTGACTATGCCAGCGAGAACAATGATGATCGTGATAAGGATAAGTCGTTTACTGCTAAAGACGTCCAAAAGTTGATCGCGGAGGCCTTCAAAAGTCAGTTTGATGGAAACTTTCGCTCCGCCGGTAATCACCGTTACGTCAAGCCATATAGTAAGAGGATTGATTATTTAAGAATGCCTATCGGCTACCAACCACCGAAGTTTCAACAGTTTGATGGAAAGGGCAATCCCAAGCAACATATTGCCCATTTCATTGAAACTTGTAACACTGCCGGTATTGATGGCGATCTCCTTGTCAAGCAGTTTGTCCGATCTCTGAAAGGGACTGCTTTTGATTGGTACATGGATCTAAGCGCCGAGTCAATCGACAGTTGGGACCAGATGGAAAAGGAGTTCCTTAATCGCTTCTACAGTACCAGGCGTATTGTAAGCATGACGGAACTAACTAACACGAAGCAATGGAAGGACGAACCCGTTATCGACTACATAAGTAGGTGGCGCTCGTTAAGCCTCGAGTGTAAAGATCGTTTGTCGGAGACTTCGGCTATTGAAATGTGCATTCAGGGAATGAATCTGGATCTAGTTTACATCCTCCAAGGCAACAAGCCAAAAACATTCCAAGATTTAGCCACTCGAGCTCACGACATGGAGATTACTATCGCTAGCCATGGGGGACGACTTTTTACTCATTTAGAACCAAAGACGGAGAGAAATGAGTATAAGAAAAACGAAAAGGCGTCCAAGAGCACTTCGAAGGAGGTTATAACGGTGTCTACTTCTAATCCAGTGAAAATCTCGGCTCGACCAAAAATAGACAAGAAGGTGGCGACCTATTTAAAGGATACACGAAAGCCACGACCAACTTTGAAAGAGCTTGAGAAGAAGAAGTATCCCTTCCCGGATTCTGATCTGGCCGGCATGTTAGATGATCTCTTGGAGAAGAAGGTGATCGAGCTTCCCGAGTCTAAACGACCAAGTCAAGCCGGACGTACGACCGACCCGAAGTATTGTCGATATCATCGGGTCGTGAGTCATCCGTTGGAGAAGTGCATAACCTTCAAAGAGAAAATAATGCAGTTAGCCGAGGACGGAAAAATTCTCTTGGACCTCGAAGATGCCGCTGAATCCAATTACATCGTAGCACATGTAAACGTCGAAGGTGTTAAGACATGTCCTCCTTCGGCAGTCAAGGAATGTGCACGAATGATTCAGTTTGGAACTCTCGAGCCGGTGGTAGTCATTATGCCTGAAGAGTCTAAGCTCATCATATCGCCAACTTCTCGCATTCAGAATCTAGAGGACGGTGACGAAGGGTGGACCCTTGTGACTAGGCATCGACAAAAGAAGCAAAACGGTCAGGCGTCGGTACCTCAAAATTGAAGATCAACTCGTGAGAAAGTATGGAGATTTTCACACAAGAAAGATGGAGGAATCGTCATGGATTCTTCGTCAAATGTCGTATCGTCTAAGACAGCCAAGTCAAAGTCACGTCGAGTCGTGACGTTACAAGACTACTTTCCCAGGCGTTACCTTGAACAAGTTTCGGTGAACACCGTGTCTTCTACCGTTATTGAGGAAAGTCGCAGTGAAGACGATCTGACTAAAGAATCCTCGTCAAATTCGACCAAGGGGGCAAAGGTTGATGCAATCCTAGATGCATTGCCTGCACGTATGGGGTGGAAACAAATGTTTCACTTGTCCGAAGAGATGCGTCAACAGTTGTCATTGGCGATTTTTCAACCAGAAGCGTATGCTGATAAACTTAAAGCCGCAGGAGAGCCTGCAGATCAACCAACAAAATGTGGTGCTTGCAATGCCGCGCTCGCTTTTACTGGTGAAGATTTGTTACTAGGATCAAAGCTACACAATTGCCCTTTGTTTGTATCTGCATACATTCGGGAAAGGAAGGTGGGTCGCATCTTGGTGGACGGAGGTTCAGCCGTCAACATAATGCCGAAAGCCACTATGGAAGAGCTTGGAATTTCTGTAAGCGAGCTCGCCAAAAGTCGTTTGATGATCCAAGGCTTCAATCTCGGTGGACAAAAAGCAATTGGCATGATCAGTGTTGAAATCTCAATGGGAGATATGTTATCCACCACGCTTTTTCAAGTAATCGATGCCAAAACGTCATACAAGTTGTTGCTTGGTCGACCTTGGCTTCATGAAAATGGTGTTGTAGCGTCAATCCTACATCAATGCCTGAAATACTACATAGACGGCGAGAAAAAAATAAATGGCGATGTGAAACCCTTTTCTACGGTGGAGTCCTACTTTGCTGATGTCCGATTCTACGAAGAGAATGACACACCAACTGAGATGCTACCATCAAAGATCTTTTCGACTGGGACCAAAGTTCCGAAAAAGACGGATGACGCCAAAATTCCAACCGAAAAGGATTCGACAACAGTCAAACATCATGAAAGCGTCTTCATAAAGACGAGTCAAACAAATGTGAACTCTGCCGAAAAGAAAGTTGCTCCGATCACGCAAAAAGCGACACCAATCCTTAAGTACGTGCCAAAATCAAAGCGTAAAGATGAAGAGACACCTTTCGCAGAGTGTGCACCTCGAAATGAAAAATCCGCATCAACTAGAACAATTGATGACGACGATCTGCAAACTTTGAAAGATAATGTCATCGTTCCAGTTGCAAGAACAAATCGCTTTACGACGAGTAAACAACCTCTGCCCTGTTTTACGACGGCGTCGATGAAAGAGGACCAAACATGTGGCGAAGAGTCGACAAAGGGAAGATTCGATCCAAATGCTTACAAGCTCATGTCGAAGTCCGGGTACGATTTTAAAAATCCAACTCCCTTAGGCCAAGTGATTGAAGTCACCTCGTATGGTTTAAACCGAACGCAAAAGAAATTTCATCAACAAGGGAACAAGCTCGAAATCGGAAAGGTTGGTATTGGTTTTTCGCCTCCCGAGCCCGTTAAAATTTCTGCACGACGTAAGGTAAATCAAGCGTCATCACAATATATTGTGGCAGATCTGGCGGAAAGTGAAGGCGAGAACACAGAAATGTTGCCACAAAGGTCTGTTTTCGACAGGATGGGTCAACCAACTTCTGCTCCTCCCTTTTCCGTGTTCGACAGGCTCGGAGAAAGGGAAGAGACCATCCGGGTGCAATTAACATCATGTTCTCAACAACAAAGGTAAAATACATCAGTATTCACTCGCATTGGAGGGGGTGAGGTAAAGAAATCAGTCTTCAGTCGCCTTGGCAGCTCAAAGGTGCAAAAGAGGTGTCGACGAAAGCAGAAGAAGTCCTCGAAGACAAAAGTTGCAGTCGACCTCAGCAAATATACTCATAGTGTAATTCCCTCTCGAATGAAACGTCATCTTGAAGTGGAAATAACCACGGGTAGGTCACTGAAAATAAAGGACGTACCGTCATTTTCACGAATCCGCAAGAGGAGTCAAGTAAAAGGAAAACCGCTTGGGATATTGCCTCGTACAACCATGTGACGGCACAAAAGTGCCAAGATTCGGTTGATGAGATGGAAGTTGGTGAAACTCCTCAAACTCTCGAAGATGGCGTCCAAGCGACGTTGATGACTTGAAGAAAATCAACGTAGGCACAAGTTGAGGTGCCATCGACTTCCAAGTCAAGAAAAAATACAAGAAGTTATCTCACGACTCATCATCCGCCAAGTCATATAATGACAGGGTGACTTCCAAAAAAAAAGAAAGAAAAAACCATTACGACAAGTTTTGGTACGCCTTGACTTCCAAGTCAAACACAAATTCGTCCGCCAAGTCAGATAATGGCAGGGTGATATTACAAGAAAGATGGATCATCCTTACGACAAGTTTGGATGCTTGTCATCGACTTCCAAGTCAAAGCAAAATGGATCGGGACCCCGCCACGTTAAGATGGAAAAAAAAAGTGCACGTCACAAGGTCCCGAGGGGGCAATAATCCGGAGATCCATCATCATGCCAGCTCCTGAGTATGAGCCTAAACTGCACAACAACAACAAAATTCTAAAAAAAAAAAAAAAAAAAAAATCAAACACAAATTTCCCGTTGATGAACTACGTTGGCTTGATCCTGCGAATTATTATTACTTTGTAGGTACGTAGGCAGTTTAAGTAAAACTCCTTTGCTTAGGTGCGGCCAAACCCCCAAACAAAATCGACTTTGTTTTGCAGGAACTACGTTGACTTGATCTCGTGAAATAATTTCTTATTTCTAAGAGTTCGTAGGCAACTTGAGTCTTGCTCAAGTCCAGCCACACCTAAAAAAAAAAAAAAAACTCAACGTTCGTATCTTGGGGACATCGTTAAGTATCAAATCGTTGCTTATCCTTCGAGATGTGCTATTTTTGACGTAAAAGCACTCAAGGTTCTACACACCAAGAGTCTTTAATTGTCACGAGGTAATTTTGGCGAAAGTTCACAAGTTTTAAGTTTTGATCAAAATTATCAAAGATAGGTGAAGTCGTGGAAAAAGCTTCCAAGCACCGAGACTATGCCATAAACTTTGATGATGAAGATTCGAAGAAAGCCTCTAAGCACCGAAACTTATCATAAAGTTGAACGACGAACAATTGGAGAAGTCTCACAAACCAAGACTTCATCAAAATTAAATGGTGAAACTTGATCTCTATCGGGAAAAAGCTCTCAAGCACCGGGATCTTTTTATAAAATTTGGCGATGTATTGGACAAAGATCACAAGCATTAATTCTTCATCTAAATACTTGTAGATTTAGATCTCGAGAAAGCTCTCAAGCACGAGGTCTTCATCGTAATGTTGAGTAATGAACATTGACAATTACTAAGCGGTCGTCAAGCAACAAAATCTTCGTCAAACGATCAAAATACAAGTGGGATTCGGAGAAAGCTTCCAAGCACCGAGACTTGTCATAAAGTCAAATGCTGAGAAAAATAGAGAAAGCTCGCAATACAAAAGCGTCGTCATCAATGAACAAATACAAGTGGGATTCGGAAAAAGCTTTCAAAGCACCGTCTGACCCTAAAAAAAAAAGTGTGTTTACTATTGGGACTCGGAGTATAAACTATGCACGGCAAAACAAAAATGGATATGCGAGATTGAGAAATAAAAAAAATATATGACTCATCTTATTATTATCCATGTTTCCAAAAAAAAAAAAAAAAAAAAAAAAAAAAAAAAAAAAGTTCTCTTTCATTTTCCTTTTCAATAAGGGAGAAGGAGGTGTTTCCTTCAAAAAGCAAAACAATAGACAATATACACCATTTCCCATAATTGTTTGTCTGCCAGTGACATGTCAAAACCAAACAAATGAAAACTCCAAATCAATTCTGCCACTCATCTCAAGATTGGCCAAGTTTTACGAATGTCAAATTAAGTCCGCTGACGCTCAAATTGTTCACCCAATTTAATTATTTTCGGTCGTCGTCAAAGTCGAAGCCTGAAGATAGTGATCACAAATTAATTCCTCGTCTGGGATTCACCGACTATACACTCGTATTTCGGATGTCAGGCGTGGCCTTCAATTGACGGCTGACTATTTGTCGTTGAAACAGATCGTCGACGTGTTCTGGCGGCAACTCGGATCACCACAGTAGCAGAAGTCGACGATGACGATGCTGTTATTAAGTGTTTTTCTGGTGGCCTTGGGATTCGAGGAGTTGGGCAGAGGAGTAAGGATGTCGGAGGCGTGCTTTCATGTCGATCATCGTCAATGCGTCAGTCGCAAGCATGGGTGTCACCTTGTCAGTTGGTGGTAATTTCTCCGTCGTCGAGCAGCCGGTACAAGTGAATAATGGAGGCATCGGAATTGACTCTGTCTCTCGTTCCAGTTGGTGGTTTGGTCGTCATCATCAAAGAGTAAAATCAAGAGAACGACTGAGAGCATGAATCACTAGTCTGAGAAGCATAGGGCGGTCGTCTGTAAAGCACATGTGAGGCGAGTCCAGAGGCATAGCGTCGTTATTGGCGGGCACGGCACCGGTCGACGAGGTATACCCAATGTAAATCTCAACGCCAAGCTCAACGACCACCCCGATTTCGCAGTTCATACACCAAAAGAGGGGTAAAATTTGAACTTTGGGAATCGTGGACCGCGCTGAGTTAACAATGAGCATTGGGCACACGTCGAGGATGAAGCAGTTCGTAATGACGAGGAGTGCATTTTACGGCGTCGGGAATGATACACTGCTGCATACAAAAAAAAAAAATTGGTGAGTAAAATTTCAAAATTTTGCTCACCTACAAACCAGTAATTTTGGTCGTCTCTTTGTGACTTCCGTTTCGTCGGCGTCTCGGCGAGGGTCGAAGTAAACTTTGAATTCTTGCGAAGGCGGAGTTGAGTGCAGCTTGTTCGTCGGGCGTGCCTATGGTCAGAGTAGAGTCTTGATGGTAAATTATCTCGGCAACGGAGGAAAGTCGG
This sequence comes from Silene latifolia, assembly GCF_048544455.1. Classification (NCBI taxonomy): domain Eukaryota; kingdom Viridiplantae; phylum Streptophyta; class Magnoliopsida; order Caryophyllales; family Caryophyllaceae; genus Silene; species Silene latifolia. The sequence continues at coordinate 17,568,570 of NC_133535.1, forward strand.
TGTTGAATTTTGAAGCTCCTCTAGCTTTTATACTTCTCAATGGACGAGTTAGTTCACAAGTTTACTAGTGTTAGGGGATTGAAAATTCTATCTTGAAAGGTATCCAAAGCTTGATAAATTACTTGCTAAGTATTATTTTATCAATTGTGGTCAAACTTTATCTCTACTGCGAGAATTGCGAAATGCAAATTGTAGTTTATCCAACTACATCAAGGAGTCCATGCAAAGTTGGAGTTTATCCAGTTGACTATACTACTGCAAAATACGAGAGTCCGATAAAGAAAAAGCACATGCAATTGGACAAACATGGATGCAACTCGCATTCATCTAAGATGGTTTGGTGTTACAATGCGAAGTATCGGGACCGACTTACGCCTAAACACTCAAATTCGTGTACGTGACTCAATCCCGAGGGGGCAAATTTGTAGACATAAAAATATGTCTTACATTTTTGAAATGGGTCAAAGTCAAAATGTTGACTCATATGAAAGTCTATCGTCTGAGAAATGGGTCGAAGGATTTTAGCCCGAACAAATATACTTAGTCCATTTTGCTAAGAAATAAAATCGGTCACTCAAAAAATGGGTTGTCTTTATATTTATCTATACTAAGTATGGGACGTAAATGTTAAGGCCAAAAGTAATGATCTTTACATCCGAATTGGACCAAGCTTGGCAAGCCCACAAAACGAAGGTTGATAAGCCCAAAAGTTATCTCGAAAGAAAAATGTGTACCATGCATTATGAGCAAAAGAAAAACGTGGTCAATTTTATGAGTGGGTTTGTTAAGGAAAGATTTGGTCAAGTAAACAGAATGGAGTTTGTTCCACTAAATCTTCCAAAAAATATGGGAAAAGGTTGCATGAGTGAAGATTGCTGGGAAAAAGTCAACAAAAGAAAGAGGGGAAGTAGTTACATGTGCTGCCGTAAACAAAGTAACAAACAAAGAAACAACGTCGTCTTATAAAATGGAGAGTAATCACTCTCATTGAGGGCTAATCTCCATAATCACAAAATATCACATTCCAAATAAAACCTTTCTACAAAACTCTCTTTACTAAAAAAAAATCTCTTCAAGAGAAGTAAAGGAAAAGAAAATACATTCGCCTCTCTACAAAAATCTCTCCCAAGAGAAAACAGGAGAAGAAAAATACATTCATTTCTAATCATCTAGATTTGAATATTAAACTACTCTTTAACCCGACGTCAAGATCCATTGCGTCGATTGAAGAGAAGCAAATCAAAACCGTCACAGAGAAACCAAGTCTTCAAATCAAGACCCTTCTATTTATTTAATTGCGGAAATCGAATCAGTAGAATAACTAGTAGATTGTACCCGAAATCTTTTGAATTAATAAAATCATTGTTTTGTTGCATCTATTTGTGTTTTATATTTTATTGCAGATTTAACGCAAATTTGTTGTTACAACCGCCCCCCTGGCGGATGAAATTTTCGAAGTTTTTAGTTAAATTTTTCGAAATTTTTGTCGAGGGTGTTTTATGAAATTAATCGTTCGCCCCCCCCCCCCTAAAAATTTTCGCCCCCCATCGATCATTAACACTTTATCAACAGTATAATAAAACTAGCATTGTTTTAATTTATTCATAACTACGTTTTCATGATTTGCCGAGATTTTTTTTTAGAACGAGGAGATCACTAGGGGTCCGTTTGGATTGAAGGAATTGGAGAGAAGGGGAGGGGAGGGAAAGGGAGGTATTTAATTTCCTTTGTTTGGATAACAAATATGGGAGAAAGGAAATGGAAGGGGAGAGAAATGAGAGGACTTATTTTCCCTCCTATAGAACAAATTATAATCTTTCCAAGGGTGACAAGATTTGGAAAGAAAACATTATTTGGACTCTAATTATACCATCACCATCCTTCAGGGTCCGTTTGGATTGAAGGAATTGGAGAGAAGGGGAGGGGAGGGAAAGGGAGGTATTTAATTTCCTTTGTTTGGATAACAAATATGGGAGAAAGGAAATGGAAGGGGGGAGAAATGAGAGGACTTATTTTTCCCCTATAGAACAAATTATAATCTTTCCAAGGGTGGCAAGATTTGGAAAGAAAACATTATTTGAATTTCTAATTATACCATCACCATCCTTCAATCCTCCATCCATTCTTCATCTCCCTCCTTCCTCCCCTTCCATTTTCCTTCATAATTTTTGTTATCCAAACACCCACATTCCATTTGCCCTCCCCTTCTCTCCCCTCCCTTTCCCTCCTAAAATTGTATCCAAACGGACCCTAGAGAGGACGAATGGTGAAAGACGAGAAGTACTGCAGTAATTAAAGATCCGAATTCGTAAAAGTAAAGCCTATGTGAATATGTGATTTATCAATTATTAACAAAGAAAATCCCAAACAAATTCTCGCAGCAAGTTTATTTTATCAGTCGCAGAGTCGCTAACTATTGTTTGTTATTACTCACCGCTAACTACTGTTTGTTATTTTTGAGTATTTGGTAGTTAGTATTAGAAGGATTGCGTTTTTATTTAGATTATTTAATTAGATATATTACACTATGATATTATTAGTTATCTATGATTCTAAAAAGAAAACTTATCTTATTAAGTACATTAATAAGAGATAACCAATAAAGAAACTAAAAGCTAACTAAAAATAAAAATAAATAATAATAATTATCTCTTATGTGAGAGAGGTCTCTCACTACTATTAATTAGAGACTGTCTTTCTTGAAAATTTGTGATTCGATTATATCAAGGGGGTGGGTCGGAGGGAAGTGGCGTATTTATGTGTCATAATCTATAAAACTATATTAAAAAGGTAACTTTAAAAGGCCACGTAAACAAAGCCACATAGGCGAAGAAAAAGCCACGTGTGCATTACGAATGCCACATCTATAAATCTATATAATTTATACTATACGGAGTATATAGTTAAAAGACAACTTAATGCATTTAATTTTTTGTCATGTAAGATTATCATAATTAAATTCTATTAATTTATATTGTTAATATTAAGGCTACTTTAATAAATTTATTAAAATTCATTATAAGGTTTAGTAATATTTTTTTTATGTGGAAACCATAAGATCATGATTTAAATTATAAAAATAAATTAAGAATTTAGTCTCATCATTTAAATCATTCAATTTGTTCATCTAACTCCTTCTTAACCATAGAGATAGTAGCTAAAAGGTCTTATATAGTAAATAAAAATCTAATAATTTGGATTATAAAGCTACTAATATCTACAAATTTATAAATATAATTAAAAGGAAAACCAAAATATCTATCATCATCAACATGTCATATTTTAACTATGTAGTTAAAAGGCAACTTAATACATTTAATTTTTTGCCATGTAGGATTATCATAATTAAATTCTATTAATTTATATTGTTAATATTAAGGCTATTTTAATAAATTTATTAAAACTCATTATAAAGTTTAGTAATATTTATTTTAGTGTGAAAACCATAAGATCATGATTTAAATTATAAAAATAAATTAAGAATTTACTCTCATCATTTAAATCATTCAATTTGTTCATCTAACTCCTCCTTAACCATAAAGATAGTAGTTAAAAGGTCTGATATGTAGTAAATAAAAAGTCTAATAATTTGGATTATAAAGCTACTAATATCTACAAATTTATAAATATAATTAAAAGCAAACCCAAAATATCTATCATCATCAATATGTCATATTTTAATTACATATACAAGATAACTTTTTAAACTACTTTCATGCAAAGTGGAGCTTGTAAGAAAAAAAATTAATAATAATAATAATAATAATAATAATAATAATAATAATAATAATAATAATAATAATAATAATAATAATAATAATAATGCAAACCTTTTACATACCATTTCTCATTTTCCCATATTTATGTTTATATTAAACTTCATAATAATGAAAAATGGATGCTCAAAAGTCATGAACTTGATCTTTATTGATACCTATATTAAATTTGATAATAATAAAAAAAAAATATTTAATAGCCATAAAATGCATCCTCAATTGTTTATATATTTTTTATGGAAGGCAAAATTTGTAAGCAAAAAATTTCTTATCTCTATCGTTAGTAGAATGGTATGTGTCACCGATATTATTAACTAATTTTTTTTATTTTTTTATTGAAAGTTTCATTGGGTTATGAAGTGTTCATCACATTTTCAATTTTGCGTATGTGTTTGTTTTGTTCTCATTTAGGTGCTATCAAGATTATTTATTGTGTTAAGCTCTTCCAAGGTAAATATACTTACATCTCTACGATTTGATTATCATTCCCTCTTTTTTTCATTACTTAAGGTGAAACTAAGCTAATAACGATTATATTGCATAAAACAAATTTCACTATTATTGCGTTACTTTTTTTTAATAGGTATGATTTATTGAAGAAAGAAGATTATAAGGAGAAGTAAAATACTAAGATTGCTTAAACAACTATATTTTACATACTAACTAAAGATTGGTGACATCAACGAGGAATCGTGGATGATTAATAATTTTTTGAGCATTTATTATATATATTTTGAAATATCACAAAAAGTGGAAAATTTGAGGGGATGACATAGCATTTTTTGTATAATATTGTTTAATAGGTGAAGTATTCGACAATAACGATCCAATTGTTGTTCAAGTTGTTACTGCTTTAAAATTTTTAGTTCCGCAATTTATTATTGTATTAGGTTCAACTTTATGGGGGTATGAAATGTTAGTTTTGTCATAACATTTCTAATTGTGTGTTTTATGTTATTTTCAGAATTGTTGATGAAATTTTGATATCTAATTTGTGAGAGTGCTCTATCTTTGGGGATCTTTGTTTGATAATATAGTTTTGTTTAATTTGATTATATATGAATACTTATATTATTAATTCATTTTAGCTTGCATTGAGTTACTTTAGTTTTGATAGGGGTATCTTAGTATATTTAATGTGTGAAAATTTAATTTCTGATAAACTGTTGTATAAAAGATTAATTGAATTTATACAACCCATAAAACATGAAAACCGTAAATTGAATTGATTGTAGTATGTTATTGTATTAAATCACTAAAGTATTACACTAGAAACAGAACAACCCGTGAATTTCACAGGCCTCAAAACTAGTCAACAATAAAAGGGTCACAAAATAAAAATAAAAAGGTACGGAAGACGGGTCTCTCAATAAGTTATTGACAACCATCTCTCCCAAGTTTTAGTGATTTATAATTCAATCACTTCCTTTTAGAGAAGTAACAAACAAATAAGATCTGAATTGATTTGTCATCTAACGGCACGAAATACTTAAAGGTATAGAGAATACTACAAAATTGGTAAATTTGGAGATAGAGAATAGGTAAAAGAAATACATGATTAAAAAAAGTTGGAGCTAAGTGATAATGTTCTCGAGCAAATAGCAAATGTTAGGACTTAGGATCATAACATAAATAAAGTCAAACTCCAAAATTGAATATTTTGGATGATATAATATAGAAATTTAATAAAATTAAAGTATAAAACATTAATTTAATTTGTGGGACACATTCAAGCTATAAGATATTGTAGCTAACAACTGGACAACTTTGTAGTCGAAAAGCAAGGTGCAAACCCAAGTATTTCTCCATTGGAGTTGCTCTTAGTAGTTATACTTTATTTAAAATAAAGTCAATTAAAACCCAACTAGGTTCAAAAAAATTACATATTAACAGAAGTTTATTTAAATTGACAGTTTTAAACACGTTCATACACCAACATTTTACAAAATGTTTTGCTCTTAAGAGCCAACAACACAACCACACTCTTTTTTAGTATTAGTCACACAAAGGATGCGAAACACAGATAACTGGGTACGTAGCCGCTATAAAAACTTATCTTATAAAATAACTTCTAGATAGTACTCAAAAGCAACTGTTACGATATGACCCGGGCAACGCCCGGGCTTGAACACTAGTTAATGTTTAAACATGTTACAAATATGTGTTCATATGCAATGGTTTAAGAGGAAATAACAATGGATATTTTTTTAAAAAAATATATCGTACTATCTAGTTTTTAAAAATTATGCATGTAATTTATTCGCATTATATGTAATTCAATCCCATAACTAAATGTAATTCCTTCTCGTAATTATGTAATTTTTTTTTTTTAAATTATGTAATTCATTTATTCCGATTTGTAATTCATTCCGCTTATATGCCATTAATTTCATTTATTCGGAATGTATAAAATTATTTCATAGTATTTGTTCTAAGACGGAATTCGTTGCATGTTTGTATAGCCGGAATTCTGAAGAAATAAATACATTGCACACTAACAGGTCCCACCATAATATGTATTTCCAAAAAAAAAGGCTGAATTTATGACGTGGCACGCCCTGGATTAAGTATTGTCTTCTGAATTAATAAAGATAAGATGAGGTGGGATTTTTAGTATTCTTCAGTTTAATAAAAATTTTCAATCTCTTTAAACTACGGAGTATTATTTAACATCTATCTCATAATCGATTTATTAGATCTAGAAAGTTAGATTTTTTTTATTCCATAATTTTTTACCATAATAATTGGTTAATTTTTTTTTAATAAATCCGAGCATAATTAAAGAATATTTCAACGTCAATAATTTTTTCAATCCTTTTTAATTACTCTGTACCTTGTAGTATTTTTAAATAAGGTTCTTCCTTTATTTTTTGTTCCTGGTATTTTGTTATTTTAAACAAATACTCCTAATTGACTATTATGAGCAAATTTCTATTTTTTCTCCTTATAATTTTTGTTCTATCTAGTGTAAACAAATTACTGATTTTTTTCATTTTTTAACTTTGTTAATTTTATATCACTATCAAGTTCACAATGAAGATTATTAATAAATTTTCAATAGTGATATTTTTTATTACTGTAGATAGATGTAATTGTTTAGTATATGACTTATTTTGTATATTTGTATATTTAAAATTTAATTACTCGTATTGTATATGACATTAATTTGGCCAATTGTATACTTTAATCTCTGTATTTTGATCTTATTAGTGATGTTGATGTAATTTTATAGGAGTATGCATAAACGAAAGAATGTAGAAGTGATTTTGCAAAGAACTTAATTAAATTGTACAATGAAAGTGGTTCCTTAAATTCAGGAAAAGAAAATAGATTTTTGACTTGTTGACTTTCAACCACAGGATAACAATTCAGCACTGTGGTTGTTTGTTTAATAAAGAGGATAATTTTTTTTTTTTTGAGAAAAAAATCACGAGTTTTTATTAATTCTCAAATGCGAATACGAAATCCAAGGATACAAGATCAGCGACCTCTTCGGGTCCGCTATCTACCTAAACGCGGGTAGAATAGTATATTGGTAGAAGATAAGCTAATTTATGAGCCACCCGATTACCCCCCCCTTTTATTGAATTAAAAGTTATTATATCGATATTATTATTAATTTCACAAATTTCTTTACCTATTAGCCCAAAATAACACACATACTCTCGTGTAAGCGAAGGAAAGGAATAAAGGCAATTTACATGCCGAGCTCCACAAAATAAGAAAACGTTATTGATTTCCTACACACATTTTACTAAATCTTACACAATTTTCAACTTTTTCCGACTCTACTCCCTCATCTCATACCGAAAAAAAGTGTGTTGGATTTTGAGAATTTTTAAATAATTAGTTTATAAATTGAAGTAATTTTTTTTTTTAAAGTTATGTTTATTTGTGGTTGAAGTGAAGTTATAAAATTAATAAAATTAAATGGTAAATAAATGGATAAATGAAAAAGAATTTTCAATTAAATAAGTAAGAAATTCTATAAATAAAACCTCAAACTTCAACTAAAATAATAAGAAACGGTGTTTACACTTTATACTAATTTAATTAAACAAGTAAGAAAAATATACAAAAAAAAACAATTTATTTTAATATACTATCCGTTTGATTTGGTGCTTGATTCGTCAGAGTCAGTGTCGCTTTCTAATTCTACCTCGCCTTGCTTTCTATAAGCGGCATCCATCCAATCCTTATAGCACACACACATTCGGAGGGTATCAGATCTCATACTAGTTCGTTTGTCATCCAATACACTGTTGGCAGCACTAAAAGCACGTTCAGATGCAACAGAAGAAACCTGAATGCTCAAGAAGTCTTTCGTTATTGCGGACATCACGAGAAGAGCCTTACTTTGATGTCGCCACCAACCTAAAAGATCCAACATGTTTGCCTCATCCTCTGTATATTCCCGCATATAATCATAGTTAATGTACATATGATACTCGACCAAGTTGGATGCTGTATCAGATTGTCCTTCACCCCGTTGTAATTGGCTCACTAACCTCTTAAGAGCGTTAAAGGTCGTTCGTCGAAAACCACCACCAGTAGTTGCATTTAAACAAGAAAAATGACGAGTCATACTACTGAGAAGAGACTCATAATAGTTAAATACGGTAAAGAAAGCAGTTTTAATTTCATCTTTATACGCTTCTACATCGAAATGTAAACCCATTAGTTGTTTATACATAGTAACTAAGGATATAGCAACTTCAAATTTCCACCTAGGGTCTAAAATAATAGTAAAAACATAGACATAAGGAATGTCGGTCCAATATTTGAGCCATTTGTACTCCATGACGGGAAGAAACCCAAGATAACCATCTACTCCACGATATTTGTTAAAAAGTTGGGCAATATGAATTACATTACCAAGAAAATAAGGAGAAGTAGGTTCATATACATCGGAGAAAGAGTTAGTTACATCCACAAAAGCACATAAAAAATCAAAATACATTTCCATATTATTCCAATCATATTCGAGTAAAGGATTATCGGAAAAAGCCCGGTTCCAAAAAGCAGTAAGAGGCTCTTTATATTCTATACAAACTGATAACATAATTTGCATAGAATTCCACTTATTGTTATTTTCTACGGGAAATTTTCTATACTTAAACCCTTTTTCGTTACAATAGTTTCGCCATTCTTGACGTCTCCACTCGACCGAGTTCAAGTGGAGAACAACATGTTTAAATTTGTCGTGATATTGTCTAAGGCATTGAAGACCACTTTTTATACATAAGTTTAAAACATGACAAGCACATTGAACATTCAACAAATTTCCATCTGAAAAAACTCGTTCTAAACTAGTTCTTAACATATTAGCCACAACAGTCATATCCGTGACATTATCAAAAGTAACACATAAAATTTTAGATCCAAGTCCAAACTCATTAATGGCGCTCATGATAATATTATGCATATTTTTAGCGTTATGGGGGTATTCTAATTTTGCAAACTCAATTATTCGTTTTTGTAAATTCCAATCACGATCTAGCCAATGAGCCGTAATACATATATATGAATAATCACAGCAAGAATCCCATCTATCAACAGTTATATTAAATCTACATGTAGTATTTGCGAACTCATAAATTAGTTGTTGTTTTAAATTACAATATTGTAGCATGGCCTTACTTTTAACAACCCGCCTACTTGTTTCTTTATGCTCGGGTTGATTTTTTTTAACATATATATTAAATGCAGGGTGTTCAGGGAGTGCAAACGGGTTATCCGTTTGAATAATCATTCTAGACAATTCATCACTACATTTTTCATAATTGTAGTTAAACGGTTCACCTGAAGATGACCCTACACTAGAAGAATTTTGTTGTGAATGTGGTATAATTGGTTCTTGTTGAAAAGGGATTTGGGGCACTTGGGGTCCTAAAGGTCGATTTCCAAATATATTACCTTGTGGATAATTAAATGGATTATTAGTAAGAGTCATAAAGTGACGTGGAGTCGATTGTTCCATACCAAAAGGGATTTGGCTTGTCCATTGCATGTTTATAAGGTGTGTCGGAGCTAAACCCGTCCATTGGTTCATGTTAAATGGTGATGTAATCGGTGTTTGTGGTTCGGGGTTTGGTGTTTGTGATCCCGAATCAATTCTAACTTGACATGACCTTTTTGAACTAGACGATGAATTTTGTGAGTCCATAATGATTAATATAATTTAAAACACAAATTTATAAATGTAAACAAAGTATTTATATAAAATAATGCAAACAAAAGTAAAACAATAAATTATAAAGTTAAGGTAGAAAATGCAAACAAAGCTTTCGGAATTCGGATTGAACAATTGAAGCTTTCGGATTGAACAATTGAAGCCGGCGGAATGAACAATTAGTAATCTAAACCCAAAGTGTAAGAACTTTTTATAAAGTGTAAGAACTTTTTTTTTTTTTTTAATATAAGAGTTTATATATATATATATATTTGCAATAATTTATATATATAATTTGGTATAGTTTTTTTTTATATTTTTTTTATAATGATAATAATAACATAACAATAATTTTGTATATATTGAGTAATATTGTAATTTGTAAGATGAGTAGAAGAGTTGGATTGATTTGTGAAAAAAATGAATTGAATGAATGAGTATTTATAGAAATTAAAACTGGATTAAAAAAAAAGAAAAAAAAAGAAACAACCGTTGGGCTCAAGTTCAACGGCTAGTACCTCAAGTGCTTGGCCCGTCGTGCCTAGTCGTGCTTGGCCCATCGTGCCTCGGGTCGTGCCGTGCCGTGCCGCAATTCCGTAACAATGATTAGTGAATTTACGGAGTAACAAACAATCAAACGTCATCCATCTTCCATACTTCCATCTTCCACCATTTTTACTCTTTTTTTTTTCTTCTTCGCTGTTCTTCCCCAAATATATCCAATCGATTAATTTCCTGGAAATTATTCAACCCTAATTTCCTCCATCATCTACTTCAATCCTGTAATCTCTGCGACAATTCAACTTTTTATCTCCTCCCCATACCTTGCTGATTCTACGGTAAATGTCGATTTTCAAATCTACATTTTCTGTTAATTCTAATTTCATTATGATTATTTCCGCAATCTTGATTTTCATTCGCTATATTTTTTCGCATGAATTTAGACATTATGTCGTTGTTTGATGAATTGCATTTTGCTTTTTCTGTTAATTGAGCTGAAATAGTAGTGATAGTTAGTTTTACGTTGGAAATTGGGTATTGATTATTGAATTTCAATGAATTTGACATTCTAGGTTAAGAAATCGAATCCACATTGCTGTATCATGTGCATTGGGATTGATTTTCTCACCGGGATTGCGATGAGATTATGATCATGTGTGCTTGAATTATTGGACCTCGGAGAAGCTTTCTTGTGCCAGTTTTCGATAACTTTCGTGTCCGAAATGGGGCTTTTTGATGGACTTCCCGTGCCTTCTGATAAAGCTGTAAGTATAACGTTGAGACAAGTTTATACTATGCAATTGTATCAATGTAATCAAGTACGAATGTCAAGAAGCATTTTGTTGCTTCAAAGGGCTCCTCGTTACTAATTTACGGTCTTAACTGGCCGAGGTAGTAGATGCCACATTCAAATGTTTAGAAATTGTTCCCTCGAGTGGGCTGAATGTTCTGTCCAGTGTCCATCATAGAATTTTTGAGCCTATAGTTATGAACTACCTCTAGGATTTGAGATAGATAGTTGTCAAATATTCTGATTGTCATTGTTAGGAGAAAAGAAAAGCTAGAGTACCAAACTTTCACAGGCATGTTTAATTTTGTTGATCTTTCCGTTCAATTGTGAATGAGATGGATTGTAATGTGTCAAAGTTGGTTACAACTTGTTATTTCTAACACGCATCTATGTGTGGGTAAATATGTATCATTAATGTATTATGTTTTGTAGTATTTAAAGGAGGACCTATCCAGAATCGAGGAAAGTTGGGCTGCGGCACGTTTTGACTCCTTGCCTCATGTGGTCCATATATTGACCTCAAAAGACCGGGAAACTGAATTACAAGTCTTAAAGGAGCACAATGATGTCATTGAGGATGTTGTTAATGAAGTTGTGCATGCCTATCACAGTGGCTTCAATCGGGCAATTCAAAACTATTCTCAGGTATCTTTTATATGTACTTCAAGCTTGTGACAAGAATTGATGCTGTTTTGTCATAGAGTAGGTCCTATATTAATAGGTACTATATGACGCCATTAACCACACTATTTGGCACTGAACTTAGATGAACTTTTGTTATTCGTCTCTACATTGAAGTTTCAATACCCGGAGGGTGAGGTGGGGTGGGGTGTTGCAACAGAACAATTTAAAGTTAGCACGCCATGCTTGCGTTCTCCATTCCCACTCACTGAATCATGATAACTTTTGTTTGGGCTTGCCATTATTCAAAAATTTCAATTGGGTTACCTGTTGAGGCTGTTATCAAGATTGTATTGCCGAAATTGATAAATAAATTCAAGTATCAGGAATCACAATCTAATGGTGTTAATAATCTTTCCGTAAGAGTTAAGACATATACTCGGTTTTTGAAAGAATATTTTTTTACCATCTATTGATGTGACCCTTGGTATTTTGTACTGATAAACTCTATAAAGAAATGATAATAATATCACTGCTAACAGAAAATGATAATGATAACAATTGTTACATATTCTATTTTCAAAAGCCGAATCATTAAATTAAGTTTTATAATTCTAATTTTCATTCTTATATGGTCAGATTTTGCGGTTATTTAGCGAATCTGAAGAAAGTATTTCAGTCTTAAAGACTGATCTGTCTGAAGCAAAGAAACGTCTTGGTGCGCGTAACAAGCAGTTGCATCAGTTATGGTATCGTTCTGTTACATTGCGTCATATAATCTCTCTTTTAGACCAGATCGAGGGACTATCTAAGGTATAAAGTCTTCATGAACATTGTATGTAAATGCTACTCCCTCTATTTTGTTGAAGGGAAGCCTCATTGGCCCACTTTTTGTGAGAAGAAAAGTGAATTCATGCGGCTAATTCAAGAAAATGGAGGGAGTACTATCCTGTGCTTTTAGATATTTCTATGTATTTTCTTACAATCGATGCTTGGCCTTCCCCTGATTAATTTATATTTGACATGAAGTCTCACTCAGACAAGGTTTTGATCCATTCTATCAAGTTCTTCGAAAACTGTTCTATGATGACTTTTGATGACCACTTCTTAGACTTTTACTTTGAAGCTGAAGTAATTTCTGATACTGAATAGGTTAACAATCGCTATCTCATTGTTCTTCTCTTGATATAATGTAGATTCCAGCTCGCATTGAGAAATTTATTGCTGAGAAGCAGTTTTATGCTGCAGTCCAATTGCATGTTCAATCCTCATTGATGCTTGAGAGAGAAGGTCTTCAAACGGTTGTCTATTTCTCCATTTTGTTCATTCATGCGTTTTCTTGTATTTTTATGATACTTCTTTTCTACATCTTTTTCTTAAAACTTTCTAGTATATTGTTTGTTTGTCTAAATTGCCTGGCATCAGGCCTCTATTCCTGTATCCATGTCTTAATTAATTAAGCATTGTAAAAATTAATTTCGGGTCGTCAGTACCTCAGTGCACTTTGCCAACAACTCAACCCATAAATCAATTGGTGTATTAGTACGAGTATTTATTTTAAGGTTGAGATACAGTATACACCTATATTTCTCCGACTCTTCTTATTTCCTCGGGTACCCATGTGACACTCCGACACCTCATTTTAAGCCAAAATATTATAATATTTTTCGGGAAAATAGTCAAGCCCGAGACTCGGATACGCTCGGTGTTAAATACCTCTAAACGAGTCTGAGTAACATAATTGTACACATACAAAAGTGGTGTTGTGTTTCTCTGAACCTAGGATCATGGGATCGAGTTGCAAGTATATCTCACGACGACGGTTTTGTACGTGATTTTTGGTGTATTAAAATGTACTAAGTTTCATTCCCCTTTCATCCTCCCGTTTTTTCAAAATATGAATTTTGAAAAATATACTAAGATTACTGGCCCCGGAAATTACGAGTCCGTGAACACATGCTCAGTTTGCACACCTAATAGTCAGACTTGGGTTGTGTTAGATTTGTATCTGATCAATGCTGCATACCAACTTACTAATTTGTTTTGATAAGTCTCGTAATATTATGCTCTTGCTTTCATGTTTTATTTGTACATGATGTAATAATGTAATCTATATTTGATGCGGCAGGTTGGTGCATTACAAGATGTTAAATCTGAGTTAACCAAGTTACGTGGCACTCTCTTCTATAAAGTGTTAGAGGACTTACATGCCCACCTTTATAACAATGGCGATTATAGGTATGCATATATTTTTTTTTCTGTACTTGGTCCTTGCTATCTTGCACACTGTAGATTCACTCTGATGGATTTCAAATATTATTGCGTAGTTCCTTTAAGGGGTTCTCTCTAATACTTTGACATAAGTGTGGTTTGGTAGTATTCAACTCAGCCGGCATAGTAAGGAGGCTTCTTGCTGTCTCTTATTTTATTACTTTCAGCTCATCTTTTTCTTGTCTTGTGAGAGATAGATTCCCACTTAATTTGGTTTTGAAGTTGTTTACCGGGACTACTAATTGTGTTTCCCCCCCTCCCTGACAAGTACTACTAATTGTGGTTAATTGTTTTCCACTCAGTTTGTGTACTGTGAAGCCTTCTTGTTGTCTTTATTGTGCTATTTCTTAGCTCATCATGTTCTTTCTTTTGCCCCATTAGGAGAGTTGTGCTGCTGGTTTGTTTTGAAGTTGTTTATTGGGGGCTTATATATCCTGCAAATGAGTTCTCATTTTTGAAGTACCTTTTCTTTTTAATCCCAATTCCATTTCTTCAAGCATACTTGACAGAGATGATGAAGTTACAATGATAACATCTATATCTTTATCAATGAGTATTTCACTATCCATACGGACAAGATCAGGTAGACTTGATAACCAAGTTGATAGGGGGTAGACAATGCTTATTTATTGCCTTCTCTTTCTATTCGTTTCTTTTCATAATGATTGTGACATCTTGGGCGCTTTTATGTTGGCTGTTTATGATGAGTGGACAAGTGGGCGAGCCATGTAAACAAAGGACCAGCACAAAAATGGCAATCACAAAGTTTTAGACTTTCAGAGCTCCACTTATGTACACCACACTTATTATTTTCAATTATAGAGATGAATTCTAAAATTAAAGGTCTAACAAAAACTGAAAACAAAGGTCTACTTGTGTACTTTGTTCATTTAGTCAGAATAATCAATTTCTTTAAGTTGTCTTTAATCATAATATAAATGTCATTACCACTGTGATTTATGAATTAACTGTTGATAGACATTTAGAGATCCTTGTGACTCTGGTCGAGCAAGAATCCATCATGTCTGGTCACCTCAAGTTGCCATTCTATATTGTTCGTGATAACTTCTCACCCCAGCAACGAGCCCCAATAAATAGCAGCAGGTCTCAAATATTTTTTTAGCGCATTTTGCCTTTACCTGTGACCATTGTGGATTGGGGACACTATATGTCACTATTCCCATACTTATTTAGGAGTATCAAAGTCAATGTTTAATGAGTGATCTTTTGTTGTATAGGTATGCTTTGGTGACGCTTATTACCTCATAACCTTTATGCTTAGCACATTTTGATCTTTTTGCAAGGACTTGATGATCTTTTTATTCGCCCATATCAAGGAAAAAAAATTATTTCTTACAAAAGGAAAAACCTCTGGGAATTATACATTGAGGCCACTCATTAGCTCATCATCATCACTATTGCTAGCCAACTCATAACTCTCACACAGGTTCATCTTAGTGATTTTGGGGGTTTAGCCCTTATAGTTCCTTTATTCACTCCCAACTATAGTTGTATAACTTACTCAGTGAAATACCTTAAGTACCTTAAGTTGAAATTAAAGAAAAGGAACGCAAAAAAGTTTTAGCCTCCAAGAATTGAACTCATGACGTATTGACGTTTGCCAAGAAAGGATGCAAACTGGTATTAGCACTTATCAATATGCCACTAGTAGCTAATTTGAAATTTAGACTCCATCCTTTTCATGGTGATCCTCCCATTTGCTTTTAGGAGGTCAAGTCTCCAAACTTCGATGACAAGTATATTTTATAATACCGCGTTCACATAATTACATTTGGAATAAAAAAATCTTTCAACAAATTATATTTTTTAACAAAAAATAATACTAATATATAACTATACTTGTACATGGTCAAAGTGTCGTTTAGCAGATTGCATAAAAGCAATTGTGAGAAACAATGTGGAATGAAGAAAGGGTATCCTAAGCTTGACTGGTACTTGGGCCCGAAAAACTTTGGCCTCCCCAGCTCCAAGAAGAAGTTCAACCTGTTAATAACTGACTCTTCACTATTTCGGCATGTCGATGAGGCTTTTTCTAAGGGTTCTGTTTCTATATTTCTGAAACTGGGAATTATATTACATCTATTCTTCTTCTTATCCCTTTTATCATTTCTTTTCTTTTTAATTGATAAAAAGATGCATTCGCCTTCTTTATTTTATGTCGGGATGAATTTTCTGCTTTATAGCGCTCCTTATTTCAATATATGTTAGTAGTCTTTAGGACTTTACTCTTCTAAGGTAAACATTGTACTTATGTTTGACTATGATATACTTTCTTCAGTTCTTATGACGGGAATGACGAAGAGGGAAGATTGAAAGGTAAAGAAATTTCACTCGGTGGTTATGCAAGGGCCAATGGAGGGGATACTGGCCTTAGAAATGGCAGAATATTATCTATTCAAATACCACCATGGCTTTCCGCAGCTTCACCTGATGAGTTTCTTGTATGGCAAGTCAGATCTCATTCAGTTATTCAGAAATAATTTACAGGATTTTGCTTTTCTCAATAGTTACATCTCATTTGGTTTCAGGAAGCTGTGCAGAAGAGTGATGCTCCTCTAGATGTGAAGTATCTTCAAACTTTGATTGAATGTTTGTGCAAGCTTGGAAAGGTTGCTGCAGCTGGTGCTATAATATGGTAACCACATTCTTCATAAAAAGGCTTTCCCCTACTTGTGTGTGTTGCATTGATAAGGAATAAGAACTCTAGAAAGACAGAAAAGTGCTTCATTGCTTTCAAAGACGCGTGTCACAACAATCACTCATTCTATATTTTTGAGCTTCTGACTTCCAACAGCAATTCAATAGCATGTACGCATTAACTATGATAAAAAAGGGGAGATGGCTGGCTTCCTTAGGTTGGTTTGATTATATTCATCTTTGGTGTCATATCTAACTTGGTTTGTTGATATTTACACTCTTCTTTGTCATCATATATCCTCCTCAATTTTTTTTGGGCTTTTTGTGTTATATTTGATTTTGTGCTATGATGATTTGGTTGCCTCATGATGATGGCATCTTCTTGGATAGGGCGTTGTGTCAGCTTCTGAAGCTAGGTTTTTTGTACCTTTTTGGACTTTGTTCATGAGGCTTTCCCTAACACGTTGCATATAAGGGAAAATCGCAAAGTATTACCTATAACATACTTTTTTCAAGCAACTACCTAATATAAGTTTTTTCTTGTAAAACATTTTGGTAAATCAGAATACTACCTAGTCTCTTAAGCCAGTCGTCGTTAAAATGCAAATGGGCCGATTTACGCTCTTTAAATTGACGCCACTCTAAACACAGCTCCTCAAACGTCTCTACTTTCTTGCTTGGCTTCTGTTGCTTTCCGTTTCCTCTTTCAGTTTACCTATTTATTTTCTATTGGAGCAATCCAACACATAACCTTGAACTTCATTTCCCCAATGCTCACAATTAGAAACCCATCTGGTGCAACGGTTGAAGAAGTAGCAAGCAAGTAAATCACTTAAAATTCAGGGTCATATTTGGGTAGCCATTTCTAGGTATTTTCTTCATTTGGTGCCCACATTTGCTTGTTGTCTTGTATGTAAAGGCAAGTTTTTATCTTTTTTATTCATTTTGGCTCAGTAATACAAGACTTTGGTACTTGTCTTTGTTTTTCTATTTTAAAGTCATATTAATGGTGAATTTCGAATGTGGATATTTTGCTCTTGTTTAAGGTCATTCTTGTCAGATCTAAGTTCAAGTTAATAAAAAACTTGATGTTCATCTTTACTTAGGTTTTAGTTTTACGAGAGGAATTCAGGAATGAAACTAAAAATTAGGATTCTTTAAACTAAACTAACGTGTAAATGGATAGAGTAGGAGCACTTGGAGAAACAAGCAAAGAAACAAGCAAAGAAACAAACTTGCAGTGATGGTAAGTAAGAGAAACCATGGCGAAAGAGAAAAAAACCCAGAAAGGGAGAGAGGAGTGGCAGTGAAGGAGTAAGGAAGAGTATAATAGGTACAAAATTGCAGTTGTAAAATGGTTGGATATGGGGACTTCGTAGTATTCTGACTACGAATATTTCTTCTTAGGTAGTAGTTAAAAAAAAAAGTTTTTAGGTAGTTGTTTGAAAAAAGTGTGCTACAATAGGTAGTATATTTGCCAAATACATCACACAATCAGAATGCTACATAGTCTCTTAAACCAGCCGCCGTTAAAATTCAAATGGCTTTGCCTCCGCGCTTTCTGCTGACTTCTTATTCTTGGTGACCTTGATAAGGCTAAAGTCGTGTCACCTAAGTCAAAAAAATCCTATAATACTACTAACTAATAGCTAGTGGCAAGACAGGTATCGCCAGAGGGAGGCGGTAATATTCAGTTTGTTAATATTTAAAGTGTCTCAAAGTAACAATTTCTTGAAGGTTGGTTTGGTTGATTTTTAAGAACTAATTGCAATATAATGAAGGATGTAAACAATAGTATTAAAGGTCTAGGGAGCGGGTTTACTAGGTCAATTATCCGGTGTGTATTTTAATCAATTATAAGGTCAATAGAATTACCTAAGGTCACAACATCAGTCGATTAAGTTATGCCTTTTAGATTTAGATTAACATGCAATCGCTATAATAATTAAACTATATCTATCTGATTATCGCAGCCTATATTAATCCTAACCCGGTCGGAGAAAGCCCTAATTCGCTAGACTAATTATCAATTCAGGCCTAAATCAATTAATTAGAAGTAGAACAATAATAAAACGGTAATTCTTGCGATATTACTAACAATTAATTAATTAACCCCCTTCTAATCAACCTAGATCTCCTTTACCCTAGATAAAGTAATTAGCTACTCATGTTAAGGGAATTAACAACAACAACACAAACAAAAGACATAATTAAGAGCATATGAGATGAACAAATAAGCAATCGAATAACTATAACTAGATTGAATAATAATTGAAGAATGATTAACAAAGTACCGTAGTAATTATGAAGAACAAGTTGTAGATCCGAAATAATGAAAGTAGCCGACTAACTTAAGAGGCCAACTCGATCGAGTATTCACACTCTTCAGCTTTCTTTCGTGCAATCTTCACTTCTTATCTTTCACTCTTCTAGATTTCCGTGCCATGCTTCGTGTATCCCATCATGTCAATCCCGCGGTGCTCCATTTCATCTTTTGCTCCATAAATGCACTATTTCAGCATTAAACACCAAATAGCGGCATTATCGACATTCTAATATAATTGACATATGAATAACGTAATTAGCACGAAAACCGTATCAAAAACAACTTAAAGGGAGTCATAAAAGTATATATAAATATGATTCATCAGACCTCTAGTTAGTCCAGTTTACTTTCATCCCCTATAAAAAAAAACTAAAAAAGCCGGGACTTGAAATTTTCTGGCTTTAGCTTTTCTTCTCACTCTTGCTTCTGGTATTTTAAGGAGCTAGTGGGGTCTTCATGCCATGCTGTAGCTTTTGTCTTCAGCAGAAGATATCTCCCTTTTGTGTCAAATGGATGCAGTACCTTGTCATTATACAGTTGATTCTGTCGCATTAAGTTTGTTTAATGTTCCTTCCTGTGATTTAAGAAAAGTTTTTTTTTGATATCTTCAACAAGTACCTCCACTGTTTTCTTGCTTTGTAAGCTGGGAGTGTGCATTACAGTTGTTATTGCTCATCTGCTTTCTCAATGTCTGTGAGTTTCTTCCGTTTATAATTATTTGATGCGTACCTTTCACTCATGTTGTCTTAACTTATTTTGTTTATTTCTGGTTGAAACCTGAAATTGTAATAGCCAGAGGCTGAGACCAACCATTCATGAGGTCATTACTTCTAAGATCAAGAGTTATGCGGAACACATGAGCTCGTCCAGGCCAGGAACTAGTCTAACAACATTTTCTTCTACGCTGCAAAATCTAAAGGGGCAGTTAGAAATGTACCAGTTGTCCAAACAGAAACGTGCAAATGGGATGTCTCTCAGTGGAACACTGTTGGCTGTTAGTCCAGTAACACCAGTGATGGCGCCCTTAGGAAAAGCCCAGGCTGCTGCTAGAGAACTTTTGAATATAATCCTGGATGCAATTATAAAGATATTTGGTGAGCTAGAACTCATGTCTCACTATTTTTATAACGACAGGTTATATGAGAGCAGTACCTTTTTATGCTTTAAAATGTTGTCCTTGTTCTTAAGTGGATGAGTGGAATTGAAAATGCAAGTATAGAAGTTTTTGGCTATTTTTGTGTGTATGCTTTTATGCATGAATTTGAGACTCTCTCATTGATGTTTAGAAAATCATCTTATTATCGGTGAGCTCCTTGAGTCGAAAGCTAGTCAACAAATTGACATCAATACACCCAAGTCTTTGGTGGATGTTAGTTGGAACACTGAATCAGAAGCAACTGGTGGCTATACTGTTGGGTTTTCACTAACTGTTCTGCAGGTATTCTATTTCCCCCTCCCTCCTCCTTAAAGCTTTATGCTTGGTTTATATTCTCTTTCAGCTCTATGTATCTATCTGTATTAGACGTGAAGCTCATTAATTTCGACGTATTCATAGTTTTCCTGACTTCTTCGCAATGTTTTGATTGTGTGAAAGAGTGAATGCCAACAATTGATATGTGAGATTCTTCGAGCAACCCCTGAAGCTGCATCAGCTGATGTTGCCGTGCAAACAGCTAGACTTTCAGGCAAGGGTTCTTCTAAAGAAAAGAGGTAAGCAGAGGTTTATTACTCCTCTGTATGCTTTTGTGCTGTTGTTGAGGATACTTTATTTAATGAACTTCTTGTTACTCATAAAACCTTTAACATCGTGTTCACGCATCATGGTATTTCTGTATGGAAGTAAACAAAAAAAAATGTTCTCAGAGTTCCATCTCGTACTTGAATATATACACCTTCTACGTGATACTACCTGATTCTTAGTGTAGGCCTCTGACCTAAACCTAGTAGTGCTCGAAAGTATTCTCTTCAACTTCTTGAGCACAGATGAAATTTTTTAACCTATATCTTGGTTGTCTCCAGAGTTTTTTACACTTGTTAATTTTAGAGTGTAGCAAAACGTTTGTTGGCTATCTGTGGGCAGATGATGACCAATCTTTTTCATACATCTGAAATGGGCTACTAGTGAGTTGACCCTGACTTTAAAGAGAGTTTATGGATAAAGGAGTGGAGTGGCAATGTAAGGAAACAAAGCCATTTCCTGCATATACGTAGTGGATAGTTTATAAGTATATGACTCGCTACATTGCCTACATATCTATTTAAAGAACTATTCAGAGGGTCTGTATAAGGATTACGTTCATTTATGTGCTTTTAAATTTGTTTGAAGTAATTGATTCTGTTGTGTCACAGGGATGGGTCAGATGGTGGCCTCACATTTGCTTTCCGGTTTACAGATTCTACATCGGCCATTCCTAATCAAGGTACAGAAAATGCTTAAAGTTTCCTTTCCTCTGTTTGATTTTAGTAGATAGAAGTTAAGGTCTAATATTTCTTTCCATCAAAATTATGCTGCCTGTTTCTTTGACTATTTACGGAACCATGCTTCGATCTTCTATGGAAATTTTTTTTATCAGGTAAATAATTGGCCTTCAGCGTAAATAGTGAAGTGATCTTTTTGCTTCTGCTATCGTTGTGCATTAGAGGGGCTCACAATTTCCTTTTTGAGGCTATTGTATAGTTGGATTCAAGTGCTCCATCTTCATCATCACTTCATTTTTACCCTCTTTAGTCTTTACAGATAAGATTACTTATCATAGTTTGAGAGCTTAATCTTCTCCCTTTGCTTTTATATTTGGACGCTATCCCCTCTTTCCCACCCCCTCTTATTTATTTTTATTTTTTTAATTTTATTTAACACGGATGTCACCTTCTTAGTGTCCTATAATCAATACTTATTGAAAATACATAGGCCTGTTTTTTTGCCTACATTTCATATTATTTGGACATTTATGTGCATGAAGAAGTCATGTTCAACTCACCTATTAGTTTCTGACTTTAGGCAATTTTCTTGGCTTTTACCACTTTGCATACAAGTCTTCCTCATAATAATTGCTGGTCTTTACTACGACTGATATGGGATTGGGGAGATGATTTCACCGTTGGCACTATACTGTCTTACTGTATAAATAATTGCCAGGAGCTCAGAGTTGGAACAAGAAGGCCCAAAACATGTCGCAAGAGGGATATGGATCTGCAGCTGTCTTACCTGAGGAAGGTATCTATTTGGCTGCTGCTGTTTATCGACCTGTGCTTCAGGTTTGGGCTTACTGCCTTTCTTTCCCATTTTGAATCTCATAAATATGAAAGTTATAGGCTTCCGTCTTTTATCCTCTTCTTTTTTGTTCTTTGCAGTTCACAAATAAGGTTGCTACGATATTATCTGGAAAGTATTCCCAGCTTGGGTATGTTTGGACTCCCCTCCCCGCCTCTGATTCATTGGTATTAAGATCTGGATCACAAATATTTATTCTTACATAGTTATAATCATTCTGCGATTTAGTCCTTTAAAAGGAATCTCAACCTGTATTGGCTTCTATAAACTAGACTATGTTTTTTAAATTAAGATTTGCTTATCAAAGACCTGGTCCCAGTCATATGCTCAGAACTCCGCCCATCTGTTTGATGAAATTGGAATGTTGATGATAACATTTATTTTAAATTTTTTATGTTTGCTAGCCATGTCAATTTGTCACGTTTGGTTTATGAAATTATTTATAAATCATCATTTTAAAGTTATTGTATATTGTGAGAACATATCAGTCAAAATTGACATCATTTGACCACAAAGTCAAATGGACTATAGAAGAATAAGATGGAGGGAGTATAGTTTTGGGATTTTGTCTTGCAATTTGCTAACATTAATACTGCTGCAATCTCTTTTTGCTGCAGGAAAGATGAACTGCTATCTTTTGTGGAGAATTTCGTGAAGGACCACTTCTTGCCTACTTTGTTTGTGGATTACCGAAAAAGTGTACAGCAGGCTATATCAAGTAAATTCCATGACCTAGTAAACCTCAAATTATTTAAAACTGATAACTATTGCAGCAGATGCAGTTTCATTGGTCATATCGTACAAAAGATGTTACCAAATTGGAAGCATAAGGAGCCTTATTTACCCTTCTTTTGGATAAGGGAATTTGGAGGGAAAGGGAGGGGGACAATTTCCTTTGTTTGGGTAATAAAATGGAGGAGGAGGTATTTGGAGGGACGGATAATGGATCCCTCCATTTCCCTCCTACAAGGCAAATTATTTCTCTTCCAACAAAAGAGAATTTTTGGAGGGTAACTCCTCCCTCCATTCCATCTCCTCCCTTCCCCCCCTTTCCATTTCCCTCTTGGATTTATATCACAGTTCCTGCAATTTTCACTTATTACGATTTGCGGCCTATAAATAATCTTACAATAGTGCATAATATCATCTCATGCTACTACTCTTCAACAACATTACTATCCTACTTGCTGGAAAAATGATGATTTTGCTGTCTTTCTGTTTCTAAAGTAAGTGTAGTTGAGATAAGTTTCCATGTTGAATGTTTGTTGGACCTTCTTCACTGCTCATATCAGTCTATTGCTTGGATCGTGGATTATCTTTTCTTCTTCTGCACCATTCATAGGTCTATGTCTTCTGTAGTTCTGTTAGAAAAATACTCCTAAACGATTGGGATATTGATTCTTGCCAATGAAATAGTGATAACTGAGGAATAGAAGATTAGCCTTCAACATATTGCAGACGGCATTTTCTACTCTCAGTTTCTACTTGTGGTTTATTCTTCTGTATGACTAACCTTGTTCGATTTTCACTACAGGTCCAGCAGCATTTCGTCCTCGTGCACATGCTGCTGCTCGATATACTCACTCAGTAGAGAATGGCCGACCAGTTCTACAGGGACTCCTGGCTATAGATCTTTTGGCGAAGGAGGTAATTTAGCTTCACAGATTGATCTTCAGGAGGGCTTGTTGAGCGCTGTAATTTATAAAATAGAGCTTAAGTTTTATAAGCGTATCACTGAAACTGGGGATATTTGATGATGTATATGTTTGCCGTTTTATATTTTTTCTATCGTTTTTCCATTGGGGATCATGAGTGGCAATTAAGGTGGTCACAGCACCAGTTAATTGGTACGCTGATCAAATTGTTGAGTGAATGATTAAAACCAATTGAAACTAAAAATTATTGAAGTGTCTTTATTTGTGGATTTCTGATGAAAGTCTATCTGAATCTGAATCTAAGCCCTCACTGAACTTCGGTCTTATATAAACACGATAGTTCTCAGAGACTCATCTACAAATTTTCAACACATATGTATGACTTCATATTATTGCGTTATACTAGAGTGTTTGAAGAGTTCGTACTTCATACTCTAAAGAGAGTGTGTGATATCTAAAGTAGGGTGAAATAAAATGATCAGGTAACATAGTACAGACAGACTGAGAGAGACTTATTTGGTTCTTACTTAGACTGGCTTATCTCTTCAACTTGAACCTGGCTGTATTGTCTGATTCTAACGTAGTTCTTTCCCGGCTTAATTGCATATACATCATGTTTACTGTTTTTGTTGTTTCCTGTTAGGTTTTTGGTTGGGCTCAGGCAATGCCGAAGTTTGCTGCTGAGCTTGTGACGTACGTTCAAACTTTTCTTGAAAGGGCATATGAAAAATGTCGTACATCATATATGGAGGTGATTATTCTCTTTCATTTTGTACTTTAAAGTGGATATTGTTTTTCGCCATACAGTACGGTTGACATTTGTAAATCTTGAAAAAGGGATAAGATTGTGATGGAGAAAAGTTATGATTGACATGCTTCACACTTAGCAGTTAGGTGGATAGAGCTGCTTCTTTTCAGGGAGATGAGACTCGAATGTACTTAAGATTATGGAGTAAAATTTTGTTGTACCTGCTCTTTTGGACTCCATTATAAATAATAGAGTAGATAAAAGACCCAATCCTAGTATATATGGTGATGGCCTGATGGGTATTCATCATGGTTTCTGTTTTTCTCAAACAGACAATTGATCTTTTAGGGAGGCACCTTTCTAAATGTTCCTTCAAAAGACACTTCGTTTGTGGGAAAGGATCAGTTAGTTTGCTGGAAAGTACTACGACATGCTTTTTACGAATTGATTACAATGAGATGTTTGTATTGGCTCAGAAAAATGTGGACGGCTATCTAAAGAAAAATATGTTTTGCTGTTGTTGTGACGGGTAACATGATGTGTCCTTCCTCCTCCTCAATGGCATAATATGACGGACGGGTCACCTGATCAGGTTTCTGACCCTATTTCAGGCAGTTCTTGAGAAGCAAAGTTACATGTTGATTGGTAGGCATGACATTGAAAGCTTGATGAAGCTTGATCCTGCTAATTCATGTCTATATGACAATGTCCATAATAATCCTTCCGATGCCTATGGGATGGAGGTTGAAAAACAAATGAGTGATCTTTTACTTAGTTTGCGGCCAATCAAGAAGGTAATTTTTCTTGGCTGTTGTATGTGCTTTTCATTATCTGTTCCTGTGAAGGGATCTTTTACTATTAGTCCATAGATTTGATGGGAATGCTCTTAAATAGCGAAACATGTTATACCTCGCTTGTGCAGGAAAATTTAATTCGCGATGACAACAAACTCACTCTACTAGCTTCATTAAGCGATTCACTGGAATATGTCGCAGATTCAATTGAAAGGCAAGTTATTTTCTCATGTAAAGATGACTTCTAATTAGTTACTTGCAATGACTTTCCAGGTATATGGCTGTGTAATTTTTCTCTGTAGAAAGATGCCATGCTCTTTAGGAAGTACTGTTCATTCATGATGACATGGTTAATTGATCATTGACAAGCCCAGGAATCTTTTATTGATTCTTTTTCTTTCTATTTTGTTGATAAATGATCTTGTTGCCTGCATTATTGGCTACCTTCTGTTTAATATAGTTGTCCCTTAATCAATCTACAGTTTTTCTTTTTTTTTTCTTTTTTCTTTTTTCATATGGTAAATTAGTAAATGCTCATTTTTGATGATTGAGTCCATGGCACATGGATGAACTCAGGAGTATTGAGACCAGTAAATATTGCGTTTGATGAAACTTCATTATTTCAATAGGCTTGCAAAGACATTCTCTGTTGCATGTAGCCAAGTGCAAGAGAAGCGCACTAAGCAGAGAACACCACGCCGTAATGAAGTCAGTAGCACACCAAAGGATCTGGCATCATTTGCTGATGATTACAGGAAACTTTCTGTTGATTGCCTCAAGGTCTTGCGTGTAGAAATGCAATTGGAGACCGTTTTTCATATGCAGGTATATGGTGACTGACTACCTTTTGAGGGAGGAAGTTTTCACTTCTAGAATGGATTTTACTTTGCAGGCTCTTAAGATAGAGTGTAAACTGTACTAAACCTAATTCTATGTGCCTGGCAAATTTAAACTGCAAACAGGGGATGACAAGTAGAGAATATATGGATGACATTGATGCAGAAGAACCGGATGATTTTGTTATTTCTCTTACTTCACAGGTATGGTTTTAAATTCATATTTCTAATAAATCATTGTTTGTTAATAAGAAAAGAATGTTGCATGCTTACGAATTCCATTCTTATTGTCATGGCTTAATTTGCGTATGTCTAATTCTGTTTCTCATCGATGTATTTGATGAGTCTATGGCAACTTGAGTTTTTTCGTGGTAGCGATGTCCCCCTTCCCCCGAGAGAAAAAATTATTAAATGGTTCTTTCCCACGGTCCTTAGGTATAGGAAATGTAGTAGTTTACTGGATTTTGCTTAATGAATTAAATGGGAGAAAATCAAGAACTAGAAGTGTGATGGGGTTGAGTAAAAGGTTATCGAGTGGTATCTCCAGCCTAGTGCTTAGTCTCTGCTGGCCTAGAGTTCTACCACTGTTGTTTTTTCTGGATAAATGGTTGGAGTCCTGACTAAATTTTATGTATTTGTAATCTTTGGATACAAACCAGATAACACGAAGGGATGAAGCCATTGCTCCTTTTGTCTCGAAGGTAAAACAAAATTACATTTTTGGTGGCGTATGTGGAGTAGCTGCTAATGCATCGATCAAGGTTTGTATACTTCAACTGGCTTGACAAGATATGTGAACAATGAACATGGCTTTCACTTGCTATTTGGTTTTAATTTGAAATGTTGTCATTTTCAGGCATTGGCTGAAATGAAATCAATTAACCTTTTCGGAGTCCAACAGATATGTCGCAACTCCATTGCTGTAGAACAGGTGTGTCTCTTCCTCTGTGGGTAATATGATGTCAGCTCATTCTTGTCAGTCGTATGATGTCAATTCGACACTTGCCCTTTGTGTGGATACAAATGGAGGAAGGAAGGGTAAAAGAGGGGAGGGGGAACTGGGGAGGGGACCAATGTCATTTTCCTTGCAAAATCATTATGTTGGAAAGACTGTAACTTGCATTTTAGAAAGAAAATCCTACTTGCCTCCAACTTTGCTAACCAAACAACGGAAATTGATCCCTGTCCTATCCCTTCAAATCTTCCATCCAAACAAAGGGTTAGTGGTGGCCACGGTTGGTGCTATACCTTTTTGTCATTCTTAACTCCAGAAACATGAAATCATGAAGATTCATAATGGCTTGACCTTGGCTGTGCATTCATGTTACTTCGACTTGTTGGGCGCTACAAAGTGTCGTGGGCACGGTTATGCTGTGAAACAGTTTCATGTTTTGGACTACAAAGAAGTGCTGAAATTTCGTGTCATGCTGTCTCTGAAGTCAGAATACCAGAGACACGACACATTACCAAAATGAAGTGTCTAAGTACCAGAGACCTGACACATTACCAAAATGAAGTGTCTAAGTACCATAGCAATCAAGTGCTGGCATCTGGCAACTTTGCTTTAGGCTGAGCAAACACATCGTTGTGCACTTTCATGATTTTGAACCCGTGTTCTTTTAATGTGTCAATTTTTTGCAATTAATTTTATTAAAAAAATTCTGGGTATATTCTAGATTATGAAACTGTATGATTAGATTCATAGCAAAAAAAATTATATGACTACACATTTTACATTATTTACGCATTAAGAGAGATTGACAATCGAACTGCATGCCTTGGAATGTGAGAACAACAAATCATGAACACTGCTGTAACAGGCACTAGCAGCTATACCGTCGATAGACAGTGAAGCTGTGCAACTGAGATTAGATCGTGTGCGAACTTACTTTGAGCTGCTAAACTTGCCATTTGAGGTAATAGTCTGATATCAGAAATTCAGGATGATAGTTGTGTCTCACTCGTAAAGTCGTAATGGCTTTTTCACCTTTATATGACTGTTTCATGTCTCTGTTCAGGCTTTACTTGCCTTTATCACAGAGCACGAGGATTTGTTCACTCCGGAAGAGTAAGTGACTTAAACTCGGAGGATCCTATTTCCACACAGTAAAATCAAGTTAATTTCTATCTAACTTGACACTTATTTGACAGGTACGCTGATCTCCTGAAGATACCAGTGCCAGGAAGGGATATTCCAGCTGATGCACTTGACAGGGTATCAGAAATTCTGCATTAGATTCTATCCAAGTTTTGTTGGGATGATTTACTAGCAACAGTGTACGTCGTTGACGAAGCGAGGAAAAATTATTTTCAGAGCAGGTTCTTCGAAAGCAACCAGGGGTGTGTAATTACGGTTGTAAATTTGTCTCGTTTTGTTGGTAGGATAAGGGGAAATAACACATTTGTTGTCTGCTTTATCCTTGGGTACCATGTTGCAGCTTGGGTTTGTCTACCCACCGAGACCAAGTTTTGTGTTCAATTGTGTCTCGTGATGTAAATTCCCGTTTTGTTTCGGAGTTCCCTGAGTTTTGGGCTGCGTGCCATTTCAGATGGCCTGTTATGTAAGTAATAACTATTGACAGTGCAGTTGTGCTGTAGGAATGTTTAAGAATGGCATTCATTTATTAAAATTTTATTGATTCATTCAATTTAACTACGATTGACCTGAATGTGCCTGGTTACAATTTAAGAGTGACAACCCATTCTAGGTTTTACATTTACGAACAACACCTTGTTGCTAACCTTTCAGTTGGAGTAGCGGTTCATCAGGCGCAGTGTACGACAATGATATAAGCTCAGACCAGTAGTCTACTTCAGTGTCTCTCTTATCAGTTACAGAATTAGCGGTTCCAGACTTCCAGGCTCCTTTTCTGAAGGACGTGCTGGTGAAGCAGGGTCAGTTTCAGGCAAGGAGTTGGAGATCGCGAGAAGTGATTCCCGTGTCATGTCCCCGACAGTATCCTTAACACGCGTAGTTGGTGCCATCTAATGTCTAGAAATACGCTGTGCTGCAAAGGTTACATTAAGACCATTAACTCTCAATTTGTCGCCTGCAAACTTCAGCAATCCTAACATCCCATGTAGCAAGCAACTAATGATGGATACCTCGTACCTCCCAACATCAAATGTCGTAAATATTGGGTCCTGAACTTCTATAAAACTAATCCTTCAAAATATCAACAATAGCATCATGCTACAGTACATTAGTCCCGTGTATATATATATATATTTTTTTTTTTTTTTTTTTTGGCAGCGGCAAAAAAGGTATCCCTAACTAGTCATAACCTTACATGCAAGGTCATGAACAAAATTATTAAACGACCTAGGTGCATAGCTAAGGGATGGGGTCGGTACATTATTAGCATAAGGAAGTATACTACAGATGGGGTTGACAGCCAAAGAAGGTTCCTTAACGGGACGATCAGAGCTTGCCAATTGCGCGAATATTCCTTTTCTCTTCTTCATTAACTGAGCTTCGGTGGAGTACCTCCAACAACACACACTTACGCCACGAGGACGTAGAGATTTATGGGAGAGAGATCTACTTTTTGAAAAAGTAGATAAATTGTGTCTTGGAGGTTCATCCCCTTGGCTTTGATTCTTCTTGGAAGTGGCGATTCTCCTTTTCTCGTGCACATGATGAGTAGAGGGGTACCTGCAAAACAGAGGAGTAAAAGGGGCGCCTAAAGGCTTCTCAAACAAGGGAATCTGACACTTCTTAGGGCGAGCTGAAAAAACGAAAGGCTGATGGTCATTATAATCATCCTGAGCTGGAGGGCAAATTGAAGAAGCTGTTGTATTCACCAAAAAGGCAACGTCGCTCGAATCATTAACAATACTCCCAGTGTTACCTTTGGGGAAATGAATACTAGGAGGAAGAAAATTGTCACAAATTGAAGATGCGCAAGACGTCACGTCCTCGGTACAGGACGAGCTCAAAATGACGCTAGGAATATCAGGTTCCACATTGATAACATCAGAAGGGGTAATGTCTTCATTCATAGCCTCCATCATCTTAGATTTCCTCTTTTTAGTACCTCTTCTTCTTCTTCTTCTTCTTCTTCTTCTTCTTTTCATTACATCGTTCTCTTATAGAGTCTTTCTCCTTAGTAGTCGCACCCTTAAGAATTCGAATTGTTAAAGTTGACAGATCTCCTTTACGGTAATAGCTCACCGTTCTACCTTCCAACAACCACTACTACAGATACAGCCTATAACAACGGGTAAAAACCGTTGTAAAATAAAAAAGCGGACGTTGTTAAAGCGGCCGTTGTAGAAGGTATTTACAACGGTTTGCTTATTTAGTGGAACCGTTGTCTAAATTATTCACAACGGTTAAAAGCCGTTGTTATTGGATGCTCTCCGTTGTGGAAAGTGTTTCAAAATTTTGGAGGGAATTATATAACAACGGTTGTCGTATGTATAACCGTTGTTGTAACTTTCCCTCCAAAATTATGAAGTCTTTTGACAACGGGTTTATGTTACATACCCGTTGTTGAAATTGTTAGTAACAACGGTTCTTTGTTTAATACCCGTTGTTGTAATTTTACCTCCAAAATTGTGAATACTTTTAACAACGGTTCTTTGATTAAAACCTGTTGTTGAATATTATGCGCGGGTATTTGTAAATGTCATTCACAACGGTGTTAGTTTTATTAACCGTTGTGAAAGGTATTCACAACGGTTTTTTTTAGTAACCGTTTTTATTACGTACACCTAATGTTCGAAAAATTAAATTTGTTTCATGCCATTCAAAAACCTCGCATATATCAAGAAAGACATATACCAAAGACCAAAGATAAATCATAGCCGGGTTCATCGAACTCAATAGATTCAATTCAACCACATACAACAAAAGATCATATATATATATATATATATATATATATATATATATATATATATATATATATATATATATATATATATATATATATATATATATATATATATATATATATATATATATATATATATATATATAATTACAAGGAGTTGAATTTACATGAACTAATTAATCATTCCCTAACTTCAACAAAAAAATTACTAATAAGTTGATCTAAACTGTGAGTATAGTATCATGCATTTCTATCTATATATATTCTAAGACGTAGTTGCCCCACATGTCTCTTACCTCGTCTATATCTATACTTGAGTATTGCTCAATCTGTTGACTTGGTTGATTACATACTGCGGAAAAAACAAAGAGAATACATTATGGTATATATAGCGAAAGTGAAGCAAGACAACATTAGCAACATCATGGTATATATAGCGAAGAATTGCAAGACAACATTAGCTCTAATTTAAAAAAAGTAATAAACACATGTTTAAATTATTACTAACCCTTTCTGGAATAACGAGATATCTTCGCCTAATAATCTCCAACATGAACCGACAAGCGTAGTATCCACATTGTATGCTATCCGTCATGAGGGGCCTATTATTACATAAAAAAACAGACGAGAGAAGGCTCACATCAGAATCTTGAACTTTAGGTATTGTATTAGTATTAAACACAGATTTTTGCACTTAATGTTATTGTATTTGAGCACGTACCCCTGTTATCGTAATAAAATCGGGGCCAACATCGAAATCGTTCGTGGGTTGATCCTCCTCGTTTGCTCTTTTCTTCTTAAAGGCCATTTTTTTAAAAAATAAAAAAGGAGGCAGAAACTAATTTTTTTAGGGGCAAAAATATGAACGAGCTTTTTTCTATAAATAAAAATTGAAAATGTTATTATAAATAAATCAGTATTATAAACTTACATTTTAATCAAGTGTTTAAAAGTCTCGCTTGGTTGATGATGTAAAGAGTCCAACCAGAAAACTTTTTTCTTTGTCGGCATGATGGCTGCTAGCACCCAATGAGTCCTACATCAAAAGACATCATCATTATTAACAAGTACATATATTAGTTATGAAAATGCAATTGTAGGGGGAAACGTAATATTAATTTGTTTATTACCCTTTTTCATTATAAACGCCAAAAATCGACTTCTTGGTTGTCGCCAATTGCTGAGCAATATAATCTACCCGTTGTTCGAACGAGAAATCCGGAATAAATAAAGATAAAACATAGGGGCACATGAATCCGTATTGATCAGATGGAATATTCTTCTCGGGGATCACTCTCAATTGCAATATCCTACATTATTACGGTATTAATTCCGGTTTTTAAAACACTATCTACCTAGTAGTCAGAATATTAGACTATGAAATTATTTATTAAGAAACTTACTTCATCCAAACAAATATGTGTGCTATATCAATCTGTCTAGTCCACCCCATACGGCTAGCGGATCCCATGATATAAGCGCTTGGCGCTCAAATTTCTAGAATATCCTCCTCGAGCGGAATAATTATCGGTTGCTCGGAGGCTATGCGATGGCCACCTCCTCATACATCTCATCATCGTCCCGTTCTTACTTTTTGCATGTAATCCTTCCCTTTATATTTTGTGGAGTTTATACTCCTAACTTTCACTAGGAAAGAATGAGTCTTTGATGTGGTGCTACTACCACCATCCTACACATGTAGTATAGATAATTAAAATAATAAAAAATCCAAAGGTAACATATCCTAGTTGGAGTAATAAAAATAAAAGCGTACTTAATTAAATACCTCGTCAACCCGCTCTTTCAATGATGAGGTAGTAGTAGTAGTAAGGACTGGGACTTAGGCTTATCGGTCTTTTTTGTCCCCTACACAAAATTACCATGCTTTTTATAAATACAGACAAAATATAAATAAAGGGGCGGGGTTAATTTTTAAAAAATGGAGAAGTTAATTAAATACATACCTCATCAAGTTGTTGTGAAGTCGAGGTCGTTGGCATGTCTGTGGACTTAGGCTTATCCGCCAAAGCCGCCTTTTTTGTTCCCTACAAAAAAAAATAACATATAAATTTAACATATAAAAACATTCAACAATTAAAAATGTAACACATATATATATATAAAGGTATTTCTTCTAACCCCAATCGCTTCCCATTGCTCAAAGGAGGCGGCGAGATATCTTCGCCAAGTAGATGTGAGTATCGAGGCCATTGGATGAAACTTCCAAGCGCATCTCCCGAATGGTAATGTCGTCACGAATCGGGATAGGCAAAGTGGAAATTTTTCATGGCCTGGATTGACTGTAGTTATCTCTACTATTCTATGATTCGGCAAAAGTTTTTCGCCATGAACTACGCTTCGCCTGCTGCAGATTTGTTTTCTACGAGACCCCGCCAACACGCACAGTGGCTTTTCGATTCTGTTAGGGTCGCAAGAATAACGGCCTCTTGTTTACGGCCTGAAGAATATACACATACATATACATTATTATATCTTTGCAAAAACGCTTGAAAGATTCAAAAGATTTTGCAAAAACGCTTTGTCTCTCAAATAGATTTTTGCACAAACTTCAGCATTCATATAAATTTAACTAATTAAACAATTCATGCATACCTTACATCAAAAAACAGGAACCGACTTGAAGGGGATGTATCTTTTTTTCCATCACCGTCTTCTCATCAAGTTGCATCTCCTTTTCAGACCCATTATTTACCTAATAAAATTAACCAATTCAATGGCACCATGTCGGAAGTTGGCGGTGAACACACCCCCTGATCTTACCCAAAAAAAAAAAAAAAAAAAAATAAGGAAGTATATTAGGTACCTGATCGGCTTTAGTTGTTACAACTTCAGAAGCATTATTAGGTACCCGATCTTTCTGAATCTCGTTGACCGATACTTCCTTCTCATGTATTGCCAAGGTAGTAGCGGCCTCTTCACCAATCTGTTGTACCTTATTATTACCCCCTTTAGAAATGACATCTTCCATCATCTTCACTTCTTCTTCGGAAAGCTTACCTCCAGCATTCAGCTTTAGTAGTACGGATGCCATTAATCAAGTCGCTTGCCAAGAATGTAATGTGTCCGCAATTTTTATCCCAACAATAACATGTGAATTGAACTTAAATGAAAATAATAGAATAAATGTTACCATGTCAGGCGTTCTCGGACTTAGTCTTCCTTTTCTTCTTTATCTCGGGCGGTTTTCCCATAATATTTCGTTACTCCAACCTGTAACGGACGCCCCTCAAACGACCTGGATGTTCGGGTCGGCCGATCGCTCTAGCAAGAACGTCATTACGACCATTGGGAGTGAATTTCCCTTCTTCTACCTCTTTCAATACGTTATCCTATAATATATTAAATAAACTTCAAATTATATTTGTGACTAAAATAATAAAGTTAGTAATGAACTCGTCTTAATAAAATAATGCTTACTATGTTGGCCAAAACTTCCACATCGTATTTGTCATGCGACGACACGAGGGATCCTTTAGGCGTGTGCCCATGTTTATAAGTTACATGCCGATCCACCTCTTTCACTCCCTTTGCCACCTACACATTAACATGGTAACATTTATACACGTAAATGTGTATCAATGCAAGTCCAAGTGTGATTAAAAAAATAAAGTCTCACAGGGCAATAATGCATGCTACTTACGAGGTCCTCTTCTATCTTTCAGAACCGCCTCGAGAACCATAGAATTTCCCCTTCTTGCATGAAATGTTAGCACGATTTCTTTTACTAACGGCCTTCAAATAATTATATAAAAGCGCAAGTAGATGAGATAATAAAAAGATTATATAAAGGACTCATTAATTAAAAAAATGATAGGTAAATCGTTAAAAGGCGAGGATATTTAACCTGAAACTTCTCAGTAGTTCTCATCTATTTGAAAAGATCCCATTCTTCCTGCTTGATGGTGGGACACTTGTTTTCCGGTGGGCTCTTACGCATCTCCCCCGTTGCCTTGTCCACATACAACCAATCCCTAGCAACGCCACACTTCCACCGCCTGTGGACATCACCGCCTTATGCATTAAATACTCATCATGACTTTCATCGGGTATAATAAAGCCTTCCTTTATACGAGCCAAGTATAACTCCGCCAATTTTGGATTCAAACTTTTAACATCCTCTAAATGGATAGGCACAAACTGTCTTGTGCAAGCAACAATCCAACTGGAGAAAAGACCCGCATTTGGACCAAGGGAAACCCTTCTCACTCCATGTTATTTCGAACTACTTTTAGCGGCTATAGTCGCAAGGACTTTCTTGCACTTCGTAGCATCCCTCTCACCAGGCTTATTATCACCAGGCTCATTATTCTTTTGACTTCTTTTACGTTTTTCACCCATGATAATCCTAAAAACCAAATATGAATGATATAGCTGGATATGAACAACTTAACAACGTACATGCAGAGTATTATCTAAAACCCTAAACCCTAATAGGAATGAAAACTTAAAACAACAGATTGAGCTTCTAAAATCCTAAACCCTGATAAGAGGAGTAAAGTAGATGATGCGAGATGATAAAGATAACAAAGAAGACGAAAAACAAACAAATGCATGAAAAAAGAAACAAGATGATCGTCTTAAAACCCTAATGACGAAACACAAAATTAAAGTGAACATACCTGTTGATGATGATGATAAAGAGAACGAGCAGGATGATAAGGGAAGACAACGGAATCGGGCTTGAAATCAAGCTGACGAGAATGTAAAAAGCGAGGAAGAGAGAAGGATTAACACAGGATACCAACGGTTGGAGTAATAATGTTGTGTGTGTTAGTTTGTGTATGGCATGCTGGATGGGTTTCTATATTAGTTTTTTATTAAGACAAACTATTAACAATGGGTGCTCAAAGAAGAACCGTTGTTATATGTTAATAACAACGGGTCAATAAAAATCAACCGTTGTCAAAACTTTATTACAACGGTTAAAATATACCCGTTGTAATATAGTTTCACCAAATTTGCGCCAAAATGAAATATGTCAAAAAAATAATTGACAACGGGTAGAGGTACTACACCCGTTGTTGAAAGTATTAACAACGGGTAATTTAAATATAACCGTTGTTATTGTTGAACCTCTTTTTTTTAAAAAATTATCAGTAATTCCATTACGGTCAAACTGTAACAATACATTATTCAACAATTTCAACACCAAAGATCCACATCTAATAATAAGATCAAGAAAATAAGACAACTTACACCAAAGATGCATGCATACTTGTATGTGTCCCGATGAACTATCTCGGGATCGGGGGCGTTTCTTGGATGTCATAGTTTCTTCGTTAACCCAAATACCTTCACCATGGTCATCACGCATATAGATGCTTTCAGTGTCCTCATGATCAGTGTCAACATCGTCGAAATAAGATACAGTGGTAGACTGATCCATTCCCTCAAAAACGACATCCTGATCATCATCATCATTATCGGATGGACTACTCCTTCTTTTCCTTATAGACAATTACAACGGACCACTTCTTATCCATAGGATCGGTGACATAGAACACTTGTTTAGCTTGGGATGCCATTATGAAAGGATCAACCTTATTATTGCCAACCTTACCCAGATTGACCAACGTAAATCCCATCTTATCCTTTCGGACACAATGGATGTTGTTATCAACCCAATTACATCGAAACAAAGGCATTGTGAAATCAATGTAATCTAGTACCAATATTTCTTGAATAACACCATAATAAAGGCATTTTCCCCAAATAGGCTTTTTATCTTTTGAAGTAGCAAAGTGCATTGCCTCAAATTCTGAACTCACACCACTATTTTGCATTGTGCTCACCTCATCTTGCTCGCGGGTGTAAAAAGTATATCCATTAATGGCAAAATTGTTGTAAAAGGTGACCCTGGCATTTGGACCTAAACCAAGACGTAGTAACCTAGGAGAGATGTCATCACCAGTTTGATCAAGTACACGTAAGACAATATTCCTAAACCACTCTGGAAACGTCTTCGTATGCTCGTTCACAATCCACTTCTCGGTCTTGTTTTGGTGATCGTATTTGAGCTCATCTTTGTGTTGTTGAATATAAGGTTGCACCTCATCTTCGTTGTTTAGCACATACATGTGTGCTAAATGCAACATTTCACGTGTCACAATTTTTTCAACCCGGCCCCTAATACCTTTTCCGGTCATCCAGTCACTATGACGATTCTTAGGAACGCCAATCAACTCCTTCGGGGAGAGATGAGCGTAACAATATGAAAGAGCTTCGTCTAAAATAGCGCGTTCAGCAATACAACCTTCCTGACGATACCGATTAGATGTATAGTCCTTGTAGACTTTCATCAATCTTTCGAAAGGATACTGGTATCTCAAGTACACGGGCCCAAGGTACAAAATCTCCCTAACCAAGTGAATGGTCGGATGAATCATGATAGTGAAGAAAGAGGGTGGAAAATACATTTCCAACCGACAAAGAGAGGTTACAACGAGGTCCCGCAATGAATCCGCGTCATCGGGATCGATGACTTTCTCGCATATGGACTGGAAGAAGAGACAGAATCTAGTTATAGCATATCTTACCTTTTCAGGTAAAATGGAACGAATAGCCACAGGTAGTAATTGTTGCATCAAAGTGTGACAATCATGTGACTTTAACCCGGTGAGTTTTAGGTCTTGCATCGACACTAGGCTTTTGATGTTCGACGAATAACCATGTGGCACTTTAATTCCATTCAAGCATGCACAGAACTCTTTTCTCTCATTCCGTGAAAGGGTAAAAGCTGCTGGCGGTAAAAATGTACGATTACCTCTCTTCCGTGGTGCCAACTCTAGCCTAATACCCATCATTTTCATATCTTCCCTAGCTGCGGCGTTATCCTTTGTTTTACCAGGAACATTCAGAAGGGTATTGATAATATTATCACGGACATTTTTCTCAATGTGCATGAAATCGAGGCAATGCCCGACCTTCGGTCGTGCCAATATGGAAGTTTATCAAAAAATATGGATCTTTTCTTATACCCACGAGTAGACAATTTAGAGCCGCTCTTCTTCCCATAATCTATCTCAATATGCTTTACTTTCTGATAAACTTCATGCCCACTCAAAATTCTAGGAGGTTGACGAAGTTCTTGTCTTTCATTGAATGCTTTCGTCTCTTGCGATAACAATGGTCATGATACAAGAACCTCCTATTTCCCATATACACATACTTACGAGAAGACTTCAAGTATTCAGACTCGATATCCTCCCCACACAATGGACAAGCCTCTTTCCCATGAACTGTGTGCCCAGAAAGGTCGCCATAAGCCGGATAGTCAGTTATTGTACACAATAACATCGCTCTCAAATTGAAAGTTTCGTTCTTATATGCATCAAATACTTCTATCCCACTATCCCACAACAATCGCAAATCATCTAGAAGAGGTTCCAAATATACATCTATATCATTTCCAAGTTGTTTAGGGCCGGAAATTAACAACGACAACATCAAATACTTTCTTTTCATGCACACATATGGAGGTAAGTTATAAATAGCCAACACTACTGGCCAAGTACTATGTTGGCTACTCATGTTTCCGTGTGGGTTCATTCCATCAGTGGACAGCGCTAGACGTAAGTTTCTAGGTTCATTGCCGAACTCGGGATACTTAGCGTCGAACGATTTCCATTGCTTACCATCTCAGGGTGTCTTTACTTTCCATCATTTATTCTTCCTGTTTCATGCCAAGTTAACATTTTTGCATCATCGGGATTCGCATAAATCCTTATGACTCTTGGTATCAATGGAAAATACCACAACACCTTAGCCGGGATCCCTTCCTTATCCTTATAACGCCACTCCAAACATTTAGGGCAATTGGTTAAGTTTTGATATAATTTCCGATACAATATGCAATCATTTGGACATGCATGTATTTTCTCATATTTCATACCCACTCCTCTTATTAGTTTTTTCGCCTCATATGTCTTAACAGGTAGAACATTACCATCGGGAAGCAACTCCTTTATCAAGGCTAAAAACTAGTGAAACACGTGTCACTCACCCCATTTGCCCCCTTGATATTATACAACTTCACCACAGCCGACATTTTTGTGAACTTACAACCAGGATAAAGAGGTGCTTCAGACTCACACAACTTCTCATACATATTGTTAAGGTCATCCCAATTACTAGTGTCATCACCTACATCTTCAAAAGCAATGGACTCATCATCATTCTCTTCATTATCTATAGACCCAACATTCAACTTCTCTACTTCCAACTCTTCCAACTCAAAAACTCGGCAAACTCGGGATCATCGCTTAGCCTTTCGTGTACATCAACATCATCTTCTTCAGAGTTATTCTCTTCCTCTAATGATTCCCCATGAAAAATCCAAAGTGTATAGGATCGACTAAATCTCCACTTTTCTAGGTGTATTTTAACGTCCGGAAAAGCCATATAGCTAATATTACCACATCTTTCACAAGGACATGCAATACTAGAAGAACCATTCAAATTGTTCGAAACGAATTCATAAAATTCAGCTAAACCATCCTTGTAGGTGCGGTCACTCATATTTGCATCAATCATCCAAGTTCGAGTCATTATTCTACATTCGTAATAATAGGCAACTAATTCAGAAAATACAATAATAGGCAAACAAATAAACGAAATTCAGGAAAGCAATTAAGCTAAATTATCAACAAATTAGATAATAACCCAAAAAATCCTATATCTAGTTATAATAAGCGTTGCTAAGAAACATATATATACCTGATTGATAAACACGCGCGATGAGGGAGAGAAGACGTGACAACAGTGACGGAGATGAAGACAGAGAGACGATCAGGGAGGAATGGAGGATGATATAGTAGCAGTATTAGCTTGTGTTTGTGTTTGTAGCGTATAGCAGAATAAAGCAATATGTTGTTCTTAAGATTTTCATAATATTAATAACAACGGTTATTGAGATTACAACCGTTGTTAAAAAGTATTAAAAACGGGTTCTAATATAACCGTTGTGATTACTTTTCACTAATTTGGCGCCAAACCATTAACAACGGTTAAAATTTAACCGTTGTTATTAGTTTTTTCATTAACAACGGTTGTTTAAGTATGACCCGTTGTTAAAACAAATAACAACGGCTAACAACACATAACCGTTGTAATTAAGTTTGGTAAAATTCGCGGAATAAATTCTACAACGTGTTTTGATGATTTTCGTGAATAAGCTTTGTTAAAGGGCCGTTGTGGTTGCCTGTATTTGTAGTAGTGAACTTTTCATAAGAATTTGCGGGGATCCTTAAAGTGGAACTACCACCTCCCTTTTCGGAGAACTCAAGAACCGACTTATTAGCACAAATACTTTGAACCTCCTTTCCTTCCATGTTCACACTCAGAGTATCATTAATACTCACATCCTTTATACTCACATCACT
This sequence comes from Silene latifolia, assembly GCF_048544455.1. NCBI lineage: Eukaryota > Viridiplantae > Streptophyta > Magnoliopsida > Caryophyllales > Caryophyllaceae > Silene > Silene latifolia. Next base: position 17,609,228 of record NC_133535.1, read on the forward strand.
TTGTTCTTTCATCACCTCCGTAACCACGCTTTCACTATCTTTTATACCCTTACCAGATGCCGATGCCGAAACATGAACATGAACAGACTTCTTGTTGTTTCCATCCAAGCAATCTTCAGTAGCAACCTCGAGAACTCTTTTACCATTTTCCTTGATGAGAAGGTGACCGTTTACCACCTCTAACTCCCTTAAGACATCCTTATTACTAGGTTCAACCATTAAGGCCTGAACCAGATCCAATTCAGCTTTCGAAAACCTTTTCAACTTCATATAAGCAACCGCCCTACGAAAAAGTGCCTTAACATTACGAGGAAAAGTGTTCAAAATCAAGGAGCATAAACCCGAGGTAGCTCTGTATTCCTCAAGTTTCAAGGCACATGCAGCCATATTAGACATAAGAGAAACAACAAGATCAGATAGTGCTTGAATATCTTCACCTTCAATATTTCCCAAGCTCAGACTAAGCAATTTACAAGCTTCAACGTAACATGCTGCGGCACTATCAAAAATTTTTTGCCTAAAAAGACCATTCCCTTTATCTTTAAGCTCCTTCACCTGAGCTAAGATTAACGGTGCTGACCCGTGAAAATTCATAAAGTAGCCTAACATCCTATCCCCATCAGTCTCCATAAACCCATCGCTAACATGGGCACTAGCAAAAGCTTCAAGAAACTTATGATAAACGGTAGCGGAAGCCATAAATACACAGTTCCGAAAAAGGGGTACAATACACCACAACAAAACTACTCATAAAAGCTGATAAAAACGGAAGCAAAACCCCTCGACAGAGAGCAAACACCCAGCAACCAGGCTTGAAAAGAGAAAAACAATTACCCAGAAAAACAAGCTGACAACAACATAGAGAAGACGATTGGAGAAGACGGTGTCCCCGGTGATTTTCAGCCACGAAATTACCAACAACAGCGGGAAGCAATCGATCAGACGATCAGACTATACCGAAAAAGGAAACAAACCTGAACCTTAAAAAGACAAAGATCAATCTAGAGGGAAGAAACGGAGATGCGATGGTAGGTATTGACAACCGTCATGCTCGCAGGCGACAAAGCGCAAGTCCCCAAATCCCAATCGCGATTGACAAAATGAAGCAAAACTAATGCGATAAAAAACTCACCGGTTAACAGTGAGGGGAAGGAAAAGAGAAGGTTAAAAGAGTCTCGCCGGCAACCCAAAGTGGCAGCCGGAGTAGCCGCCGGCGAGGAGAAGGTGGATATTTTGGGGTTTTTATTTTTGGGTTTTTTTTGGATTTTCTCTCTCTTCGGTACTTGATTATTCCGAATGTCCCGTGTATTTTTTGAAAACACAAATAACGGTTTTAAATGACCCATAACCAAGATAGTCTCTCTATCCTGGACAAGTAGTTACCTTTTTTTTTTTTTTTTTTTTGGCAAGAGTAAATAAAGGTTTCACAGTCTACACTCTCATGGCCTGACGTGCCAGGCCATGAGCTATCTGATTAAGATGTCTAGGAACAAAACTAAAGCTTACACAATGAAAGAAAACATAAAGGCTCGTAGATCATCGATCACGCCTTTGATAAAGTGGCCTTCCTTTTCAAAACCTGCTACTTGGTTAATCAGCTTAAGGCAATCCGTTACCACCTCCAGATGAAGAACACCTCTATTCCTAGCCCAAACAAGAACCTCTCGCACACCCACCGCTTCTGCCTGTAAGGCCGATTTCGCGCTCATTTTTCTCCCACCCCTAGCGATCTCCATCCCCGAGAAATCATAGGCCACCCATCCACAAGCAGCGTCAAGGTTTTTTTTCCAACTTGCATCCACTTTCACCCTTATACCCCGACATTGACCCGGTTTTCCAATAACGAAAAAAGGATGTCCTTCACGCAAAGCCCTCACGTCACGCTCAAGATCATTACCCCCCGAAAACTGAGGACTTAGTTTTTTATTCCGCCGTTCCTCCTCCTGCTGAAGACCATTCAGACTAGCCTCAATATTCATATAAAGGGACTTGAAAAGTAACAAAGGATCCACAGTCGCTTCCCTAAAGGTGAGGTTATTCCGTAATAGCCAGATTCCCCAAAGGATACCCATGAACTTGAGGACCCTCTTCTCTCCTTCTTCTAGTTTTAATAGGAAACGTATGTAACACCCCCATACTCCAAGTGCCTTACCAGGACCACTCAGGTATGGAGACATCACCATCTCGGTTGCCCGAGGTATGATAATCAAATAGACAAAATAGAAACAACATTTATTATAATAGTTTAATGAAAGAATACAATCCTCGAAACCAAATCGAAAGTGCAATACATTATTCAAACTGTCTTCTCAACTCGAAATGTAAATAAAGACTAAACTACAAATGCGGAAGACTCTATCGTCATGTCGTGGCCATCCCCGGCTATCCACCATCTCTATACCGCTCAATATCTGCTCACCATCCCCGAATGGATCCCCGCAGGTTTTACAAAACAACACCGGGTCGCACTAATCACACAATCAATATACATAACAACAAGAAGACAAATAGACAATTTGAACGCCACACACACACACGCACACCAACCAACCAACCGTCTCAATCACCGATCGTCCACTGGACCGATCCCGCCATGGGGACCGCACTGTTCCCACCTAAGCCCCGCTCATCGTACGAGCGATAACCTCAGATTAATGTGCACATCCCTTCGTGGCGGGTTCCACGAAGGCGAAACTAGGGCGTGAGATCACTCCCGCAAGTGACCCCACTCAGCCGAGAACGCATCTCGAGAGCCATCAACGAACACAACCACAAACACAATCACAATTACAATCATCATATCAATCGGCTAATTACAAAGACATCACCAATATCCCATTATGGGACTAATACCGAGTAGGAAATCCTACCGGAAAGCAAACACGCAGACGATCTAAACAAATTGCCTCAAAACGGCTCCTCTACGAACTCTCCTCCTATCATACATAACACATAAAGACTACCATTCAATTCCTACTCATAAAATCCCCAAACCCCAAATTAGGGTTTGACCAAAACTAGCAAAACATTATAAAAATTATGCTAGAAGCTTACCCTCGACGCAAGGAATCCAACAACACGAAAAACAACGAGAATCGACCGTCGAACTCCGGAATCGTTAAGGATGCGATTAGGAAGAAGAATCTTTGCTTTCTCTCTTAAACAAGTCTTAGGTTTTGGTAAAAGTGTTTTAAAACAAAGACGAATTGGTTTAAATACCCTAATCGCATAATTAACAAAACCCGCGAAAACTCCCCGTAAAACCGGCGCTCGATCGAGTACCCAAGGTACTCGATCGAGTACCCCCCTACTCGATCGAGTGCCCGAGCTACTCGATCGAGTGCCCAACAAGTCAGAAACTATTTTATTCTGCAACATACCCTTACTCGACAGAGTAAGGGCTACTCGATAGAGTACCCCCAAGACCATAAATACGGAGTATTACAGTCTTCCCTCCTTAAAAGGAACTTCGTCCCCGAAGTTCAAACCACAACAAAAACAAAGGTACTCCCTCAACATTCCCGACTCAACCATCAAACAAAAACATGATACAAACCCAAGCCAAACATCCCGACACAACATATAAAAGGTGTATAGAATCCTAAAAACTCTCGCGATCATCTCCTACCCCCCTAAAAGAAACAAGGTTACGTCCCCGTAACCATACATACCTGATCAAAAAGGAAAGGGTAGCGCTCTTTCATTATGTCCTCGGCCTCCCATGTAGCTTCCTCGGTCTCGTGGTTAGACCACAGGATCTTAAGCAACACTGTCTCACCACTCCTAGTCTTTCTAACTTTTCGGTCTAGGATCTGCTTAGGTACCTCAAGATATGATAAAGACTCATCCAGCTCTAAGCTCTCTGCCTCTAACACATGTGACGGGTCACTCACATACTTCCGCAGCTGCGATACATGAAACACATTATGCACCCTCTCCAATGCAGCCGGTAAAGCCAACCGATAAGCCACTTCCCCAACTCGCTCTAAGATCTCATAAGGCCCTATAAACTTCTGACTTAACTTGCCTTTCTTCCCAAACCTCATAACTCCACGCATAGGGGACACTTTCAGAAGAACCTTGTCCCCAACCTGAAACTCGATGTCCCGACGATGTAGATCTGCATAACTCTTCTGTCGATCCTGGGCTGCTCTCATCCGTTCTCTGATCATCTTAATCTGTTCTACCATCTCATGTACCATCTCTGGTCCTAAAACCACTGCCTCAGCACTATCGTCCCAACAGATCGGACTCCTACATCTCCTCCCATACAGCGCCTCAAACGGTGCCATACCTATACTGGTGTGATAACTGTTGTTGTAAGAAAACTCTATCAAGTCCAACCTCTGCTCCCAGCTACCACCAAAATCCATCACACAAGCTCTCAACATGTCCTCCAAAGTCTTGATTGTTCTCTCGTCACCCATCTGTCCGCAGGATGAAATGCCGTACTCATCTTCAAAGTTGTTCCCAACGATTCCTGCAACTCCTTCCAAAACCTCGATATAAACCTCGCATCTCTGACACTATGTCCTTAGGGACTCCATGTAACTTAAGACGTTCTTTCGATAGGCCATAGCCAATTGTGCCTTAGTCCATGTATCTTTCATTGGAACAAAGTGAGCTGACTTGGTCAACCGATCCACTATTACCCAAATCATATTGTTACCTTGTTGACTCTTAGGTAAACCCACAATGAAATCCATGGAAATGGATTCCCACTTCCACTCAGGCACCTCCAAAGACTGAACCTTACCTTGTGGTCTTCTCTGTTCCCCTTTAACCCTTTGGCATGTCAAACAACGGGACACAAACTCACTGTCTCTTTCTTCATCCTGTGCCACCAAAACGTTTTCTTCAAATCCTTGTAAAGCTTGTCTCCACCGGATGAATCAATATGGTGTGCAATGAGCCTCTGTCATGATTGTCTTTTTCAACTCCTCATCATTAGGCACACACCACCTACCATCAAACCTCAAACTACCATCTCGTATGAATGGAAAATCGGGACACCGTCCCCTTTTTCTACTCCAGCTCTCCACTCAACTATCTTAGGATCCAAAGCCTGCTTATCCCGAATGTCATCGTAAAACTCCATATGTACTGTCATATCACCCATAGCATCTCCTTTCTGCATCATATGAATCCCAAAGCTCGCTACCTCATCCCTCAGCCTCATCAAAGATAGAGCTGTACACAAGGAATGTACACTCTTCCTACTCAAAGCATCAGCAACAACATTGGCCTTTCCTTCATGGTAGATGATTTCCATGTCGTAGTCGCCAATCAACTCCATCCACCTCCTCTGTCTCATGTTCAACTCCTTCTGCGTGAAGATGTACTTGAGACTCTTGTGATCCGAAAATACCTTAAAGATTGCTCCATACGGGTAATGTCTCCAAATCTTGAGAGCAAACACCACAAAGACCCAACTCCAGGTCATGAGTAGGGTAGTTCTCCTCATAAGGCTTCAACTGCCTAGAAGCATAGGCAATCACTTTACCATTCTGCATCAACACACATCCCAACCCATTCTTCGAAGCATCGGTATAAACCTCAAAATTCTCGCTTCCTTCAGGCAATGCTAAGACAGGAGCTGTGGTCAAACGCTCCTTTAATGTTTGGAACGCCGTCTCACAACCCTCATCCCAACGAAACCTGTTCTCTTTCCTCATCAACGCTGTCATCGGTCTAGCTATCTTGGAGAAATCTTTCACGAACCGCCTGTAGTATCCAGCTAAACCCAAGAAACTTCTAACCTCCGCAACATTCTTTGGTGCTTCCCATTTTGTCACTGCCTCAATCTTCGCCGGATCCACAAACTACTCCATCTTTAGAAATTACATGCCCCGAAAAAGCAACTTCCTCCAACCAAAACTCACACTTAGACAAACAGCATACAACTCATGATCTCTCAAAGTCTCGCAACACGATCCTCAGATGCTCCTCATGCTCCTCCTTAGTCTTAGAGTAGACTAGGATATCATCTATAAACACCACTACGAATCGATCCAAGAACGTCCTCAAGATCCTATTCATCAAGTCCATAAACACTGCCGGCGCATTAGACAACCCAAATGGCATCACCACATACTCATAATGGCCATACCTCGACGTGAAAGCTGTCTTCGGTATGTCCACATCTCTAATCTTTACCTGATGGTACCCCGACCTCAAATCGATCTTAGAAAAGACCGTTGCACCACTCAACTGATCAAACAGGTCATCTATCCTTGGCAAAGGATACTTGTTCCTTATCGTCACACGGTTCAACTCTCTGTAATCTATGCACAGCCTCATACTCCCATCTTTCTTCTTTACGAACAGAACTGGTGCTCCCCAAGGCGATACACTCGGTCTAATGTACCCCTTTTCTATCAAATCATCCAACTGCTTCCTAAGCTCCTCCATCTCCTTAGGACCCATACGGTACGGTGCCTTAGAGATTGGCCCCGTCCCTGGCTTCAACTCAACGGTGAAATCTATCTCCCTCTTCGGTGGCAACCCCGAATCTCCTCTGAAAAACATCTCGCAAACTCTCCCACCACCGGTATCTCGTCAATCACGGGCTCTCTATCCGGTCATCTCTCACATGGCACAAAATCGAGGGACATCCCTTCCTCGAATACGACTTCAAGGTGACAGCTGCAATCAACTTAACTTTGGGTTTGACTAGAAACCCACGATAAGACACACTTACACCCTTAGGACCTCTTAGGGACACTTTCTTTTGATGACAGTCTATCTTAGCCTTATACTTTCCTAACCAATCCATCCCAACTATCATCTCAAAACCATTAAAAGGAAACTCTAGCAAGTCTACAGGGAAATCGACTTGCCCAACTATTAAAGATACATCCCTAAACAACCTCCCACACGATACAGACTCACCTGAAGGTATGAATACTTGCTCTTTAACAGACTCATATACTCTCAAACCCAACTGCTTTACATGACTCGAAGACACAAACGATTGAGAAGCCCCCGAATCAAACAAAACAAACGTAGGAATACCATTAACAAGGAAAGTACCGGTGATAACGTGCGCATCCTCCTCAGCTGCCTTCTTCTCCATCATGAACAACTTGCCACTGGTCTTCTGCCCACCTCCCTGGACAGTACTAGCTGATGCGGTCGGCTTAGCACCCGACCCTTGATTGTTGTTGTTGTTCATCGGTGTCTTCTGATAAGAATTACCGCCGTTGCGGTTGCCTCCACTCTGGTAGCTCTGACTTCCCCGGTTTGGCCATGATCCCGCCGGTCTGTTGCTCGCAAAGCTCTGCGCAGGTCTCTGGAAAGATCCCGGTGCACTCGTGCACTCATGTCTCTTGTGGCCTACGCCACCACAACTAAAGCAGGTCACTCCCCAGCTGTTGCTCACACTCCCACGACCTCTCCCAAAGGAAGCTCCAGCACTAAACCCAGATCCAGAAGAAAACCCCTTAGACTGATTGTGGTTGCCCTTCTTGTAATTAGATTGGCCACCACCCTCGCTCTCCGACTTCCTCTTCTCACCACCAGACCTCTCCTGAGCCATCTCCACTAGTCTCTCAGCTCTCCCAGCCCTCTCATATGCCTCCTTCACATCAGTGAGGACTCCCACGGGTAACTTATCCATAATCTTCGTGGTTAGTCCACTCTCAAACCTCAAAGCCAAATTCTCGTCACTCAAACCCATGTCCTCAGCATATCTAGATTTCTCATTGAACTGTCTGTAGTATTCAGCCACAGACATCTCAGAAGTCATCTTAAACTTGTCGAACTCCTCCCTCAACTTACTCCTCACATGTTCTGGTACGAACTCCTTCCTCACAGCCCTACGAAACTCCTCCCAAGGTATAGCAGGTAATCCTTGGTTGGTATACAACTCCTTAGCACTCACCTTCACCGAATCCCACCACTTGCCACCGCCTCCCTCGGATAAAATGCAGCTGGTCCACTCTCATCTCATCCGGACAATGGACTGAGTCCAAGATGTTTTCCATCTCCCTCGGCAACTATCGAGAAGGTTAGGCTCCTCAACTCCCTTGTACTCTTTTGGGTTGAACCTTGCAATATAAAGGCTGACTTTAGCATGGTCAACTTCCTTCTCCTTTTCCTTATTCTTGTCCTCGTTCACTTTCTTCAGGGTCTCAGTAAGAGCGTCCTGGTGCTCTAACATCTTAACGATGTCATCCATAGTCATAAGCTCTTTCTAGCGTACAAGGCATTTTTCTTGGGCGGCATCTTGAAACTATACGTATACAAGAAAGGGTAAACATGAACATGCGTACTAAACTTCAAAACACGAAAACTCGCGCCCGAACCTACTCGATCGAGTATCCAAACCCACTCGATCGAGTGACGGGTTACTCGATCGAGTGCCCCTATGTACTCGATCGAGTACCCAAACTCCGAACCAAACAGGACCTTCCGATCTCTAACCCACTCGATCGAGTATATAGGCTACTCGATCGAGTGATTTCCTACTCGATCGAGTACCCCTGTTACTCGATCGAGTGCCCCAAAACGCGATTCGGACTCAATTTCGCTTAAAAACCTATCCGATCGAGTCAGTCTTACTCGATCAAGTACCACTAATACGTAATGGCTACCCGCATATTACGTCACATACTAGCATTGCTAACTTTATAAAAATCGCATGATATCATAATCAATATGCTACGCATCTATTCTACTCATCAATAAAATCAAATCATCATGTTATTAGAGCCACATCATAAATCATTCAACATGTTATCATCTCATTAACATGTTTCAACATATAATCATTTTCTTTCACATGCTCAACCTCCTATTTTCAACACCAAACAATCAACATACTTCATCACCTTGTTGCACAAGTTACTAAGCACACACATGACTCAACACACATTTCCCCCATGTGACCGGTTCAAAGTTTGTAGGGCGACCCCAGCGACTTTAGGACGTCTCCCAAGCCTTTGCACTAGCTCCTACAACTTTTACCCCGGGTTCATTTTAATTGACTCCCTATGTTCATTAAGTTCATTGGTTACAGGTTTCAGGATCGTCGCTCTGATACCATTTGTAACACCCCCATACTCCAAGTGCCTTACCAGGACCACTCAGGTATGGAGACATCACCATCTCGGTTGCCCGAGGTATGATAATCAAATAGACAAAATAGAAACAACATTTATTATAATAGTTTAATGAAAGAATACAATCCTCGAAACCAAATCGAAAGTGCAATACATTATTCAAACTGTCTGCTTCAATCGAAATGTAAATAAATACTAAACTACAGTGGAAGACTCTATCGTCATGTCGTGGCCATCCCAGCTATCCAAAGACCATCTCTATACCTGCTCAATATCTCGCTCACCATCCCGAATGGATCCCCGCAGTTTTACAAAACAACACCGGGTCGATACTAATCACACAATCAATATACATAACAACAAGAAGACAAATAGACAAACAATCGCCACACACACACACGCACACCAACCAACCAACCGTCTCAATCACCGATCGTCCACCGGACCGGCCCTCCCGATGGGGGACCGCAGCCCGTTCCCACCTAAGCCCCGCTCATCGTACGAGCGATAACCCTGTATCATTAATGTGCACATCCCCTTTCGTGGCGGGTTCCACGAAAGGCGAAACTAGGGCGTGAGATCACTCCCGCAAGTGACCCCACTCAGGTAGAGAACGCATCTCGAGAGCCATCAACGAACACAACCACAAACACAATCACAATTACAATCATCATATCAATCACTAATTACAAAGACATCACCAATATCCCATTATGGGACTAATACCGAGTAGGAAATCCTACCCGGAAAGCAAACACGCAGACGATCTAAACAATGTCTCAAAACGGCTCCTCTACGAACTCTCCTCCTATCATACATAACACATAAAGACTACCATTCAATTCCTACTCATAAAATCCCCAAACCCCAAATTAGGGTTTGACCAAAACTAGCAAAACATTATAAAAATTATGCTAGAAGCTTACCCTCGACGCAAGGAATCCAACAACACGAAAAACAACGAGAATCGACCGTCTGAACTCCGGGAATCGTTAAGGATGCGATTAGGAAGAAGAACTGCTGCTTTCTCTCTTAAACAAGTCTTAGGTTTTGGTAAAAGTGTTTTAAAACAAAGACGAATTGGTTTAAATACCCTAATCGCATAATTAACAAAACCCGCGAAAACTCCCCCCGTCAAAAACCGGCGCTCGATCGAGTACCCAAGGTACTCGATCGAGTACCCCCCTACTCGATCGAGTGCCCGAGCTACTCGATCGAGTGCCCAACAAGTCAGAAACTATTTTATTCTGCAACATACCCTTACTCGACAGAGTAAGGGCTACTCGATAGAGTACCCCCAAGACCATAAATACGGAGTATTACAACGTATCCAACTGATTATCCAATCACCAATCTTAATACCTGTAGCACTTTCACTTCTAATGCCCAACTCCGAACCTGCCCAACTCCTAGCTGTTATACTGCAATCCCTAAAGAGGTGTTCCAGAGTCTCCAAGCAAGGACCATAATCTGCACACATACTACACATAAAATTTTCTCCAATTTTCCTCTTTTCAAACTCATTTCCCACAGGCAAAGTGTTAGTGATAACTTCCATAAGAGGATTTTCCACATAGAGGGACCCGGCAACCGCCACAGTTTTCCCCTACAAAAGTCTTTACCATTCCCACTTATCCTCATCTTGTCAGTTATCGACCCCTTGGTATCCAAAAATTTCTCATGGATGATACCATACCCACTTTTAACAGTATAGGTGTCATTCTCCGTAAAGGGCCAAAACACTTCATCATTAGCCCGTGAACGAGCAATTGGAGAAGCCAAAATTCTTTTAGCATAATCTTCTTTAAAGAGGAAGTTAACCATGGAAACATTCCATGTCCAATTTGAAGTATACAGATGTTTTACCAGCAAATCCCCCAAGTGGAGAAATTGAGGTTCCAAAAGGCAATCCCGTGGCTCTGGACGCACGCCATTTACCCAGTTTGCAGTCCATATGTTAAGGCTCGACTCAATCCCTGGTTTTCACCCTACCTTTTCCATGATAAGTTCCAACCCATAGAGAACACTACGTTCCCCCCATGAAACCCCATTTGTATTCCTTGGGTACATCCCTGCCTTAATCACAGATTCCCCGAACAATTTTTTTCGGAAAACCTTACTAAAGAAAGATTCCTCCCCCGATACTAGTCTCCATCCATGTTTTGCCAAAAGAGCCTTATTTAAGCACTCTACATTCCTAATTCCAAGCCCTCCCCTGCATTTCGGAATGCTCAAAAACGTCTTACTACACCAGTGGATATTCTTTCCCAGTTTACTTCCCGCCCACCAAAATTGCGACAAGAGTGAATTTATCTTCCTTGCCACACTTACCGGTATTTTGAATACCGATAGAAAGTAATTTGATAAATTTGATAGGACCGAATAAATAAGAGTTAACCTCCCAACTGGTGATAGGAAAATTCCATTCCAAGAAGAAATACACCTTGTAACATACTCCAAAAGAGACCTAAAGATCCCTTGTTTAGAAGCCTGAAACTCAGCAGGTATTCCCAGGTATTTCCCAATACCCTTGCCATTTCTTATCCCAAAAATCCCCATAATCCGCTGAGCCTTAGCCAGGGTAGTGCTTGGGCTAAACAAGATACCAGATTTTTCCAAGTTCAACACCTGCCCCGATGCTTTACAATAACAGTCAATGATACCTTTTAGATGGGAAGCTGAGTCATCTCTATCATGGAAAAAGAAAATCGAGTCATCTGCAAAGAAAAGATGGGATAGGAGTCTAATTCCTCTACACAATTCGATACCCTTAATTCTTCCCAATTCCACAGCATTCTCAACAGACCCAGCCATCACCTCCATAAATAGAATAAAGAGAAAAGGGGATAGAGGATCACCTTGGCGCAGCCCACAACCTGGTTTGAATTGAGGCAATGGATACCCATTAAAAAGAACCTCATAACTCACCGTTATAACGCAATTCATTATGAGTGTAATAATGTTTCCAGGAAAACCAAACTTCACCAGAACTGCTTCCAAACTAGTTACCTAATACCTATGCACCCTAATCAATTGTCGCATTTTGTACATAAAAGTAATTGTGACGTTGGGAGTACATGTATAATTTAAAAAAAATCAGTAAAAAAAAATCAGTAAACTATGTATATCAGGTTAACCATTATTTTTAGAGGTAATACGCTCGATAACACGCACACTCTTTGTGAGGTTTTAAAACTCTTGAAAATTTCACCCAAATTTCAATCACTAAACTCACTTTCACAGGTAGGTCCATATATGTAACTTGATGAGTCTAAGTAACATCATCTCCAGAGTCCGAAACCGAACTAAATGACCCAAATTTTAACTGCTAAACCCACATCCACGATATTTTCCTCGGTGAAGACCAGTACAAAATAATTTGTCGTTCACAAGTATATGGGCAAGGCGGAATTTATTCTTTCATATATACATTGTAAAACGAGTTAACTTGGTAACAACTTTTCCGTTAATATGGATAGATCAGGATGTTTTTATGGTTAGGTCCATTTACACATTATTTTAAAACCGTCTTAAAAAACTAACTTGTCGTTTTATTTTATTTTTTTCTCTTCTTCTGTCGTTGGATCTAATTTTTGTGTAGATGTTTTCAAATTAATTTACAATCACAAAGAAACTACTCCGTAATTACCAAAAACTATATCTATACTATTTCAGAATCAAATAAGAAACGCACGTTTTGGTGTAATTTAGATTTTAGTGGAACCACTATTAAAAATGTGCCTTACAAATGTCATGATTATAATCGCATGCTCTTCGTCCATCAATTTAAAATCTTAGAAAACTATAAATGTAGCAAATATTTCTTCAAAAATAAAATAACATATATCATCATAAATCTTTGTAATTTGTTAATTTCACAAATTAATTTATCGTTAATCATATTTACCGGGAGATAGAAGGAGCACATATTTAAGTTTCATATAAACTAAAAAAAACAAACACAAAATGCAGGCTATTAAAGAGAAAATTAATGAATATAGCACCATGAAGAAGGTAAAAGCAGAGCTCAGGGCAGAAGAGAAGGTAAATTATATTCCGTCTACCCGACCAATTCTTTACGTTTTTTTATTGATAATTGTCTAAATGAATTGGTTGTTGCCTTTGCTTTTTGAGCATATCTTTAGTTTATCGCAAATAGTATATCAAAATGCCCTTTTAAAAGTCATATGCACCTAGACTGGTCAAACGGGACACCGTATCGAGTGTAGGGTCAGGTCATTTATGATTCTTCATATATTTGATCAAATTGTGTCGGTCTAGGTCATTTTGGGTTCTAGTCATTTGGATCCTGGGTTGAGTCATTCCGGGGGTGTGTCACTAGTAGGTCATTTTAAATCGTGATTAGGTGTGCTTGAGTTAGGTCAATCATAGGTTCAATACACACTCGTGACACTCCAGTTTTTTCATTTGACTTTTCTCTTTATTTTTTTTTAAATATTGTATTATATTTCATACCTCTCATTTTTTTTCCTTTATATTTTTTTTTTGCCGAGGAATTTTTATTTACGAAAATTGGATAGATAAAGTAAGCGTATATACAATTTTTTTTCTGACAATTGGATAGATAAAGTAAGCGCTCCTATAGTAGTCTAGCATTCTTGGCAATATTATACGCAAGAAAGCTATTTTTAGACCAACCAAAAGAAATTGTATGTATGTTTTCCCTTGAAACTAAACAAAACAATAATAATAATAATAATAATAAATTAATAATGCATGTATGGATGGTTGTAGGAAGAGGTAGAAAAAGCAGAAGCAAGAAAAGAAATAGCGAAAGAAGTGAGGAAAGCAAAAGAAGCAGAAGCAGAAATGGATATGCATGTTGCCAAGGCTGCTGATGTTGCTGATGACCACATTGCTAAGCAAGCTGCTCATCATCGTGATCATCGCTCCGCCTGACCGCTTCATCATATGTTGTTCCTCATTAGTGGATCTAGGGGGCTAGCAAAGACAATCGTCTAGTTTCGATTTTGAATAAATACATCAGTCTCTATATAGTTAGAAATTAAACTTAGAATTAAAACTTACAAGTTTTTGTTTTGGTTATTTAGAGGTTAAGACGAAAATACTTAAACATTATAAATTGTAGGTTTGAATTCCTCTCCGTTTATATTGTATTGTTATTTCGCACCTTATATATGACACAAGTACACAACTTTTCTCCTTTTACCATTTATTTATATAAATAAATGATCTCAATAATCTTCTCATTTGACCTTGTACCTTCTTCAAGACGCAATTTAACAATTTCTTTTATTTATTTAAAAAATATTTTCGTGAAATCCCTTTTGTCATAAATTTAAATGTTTTATCATCATTTTATAATTTTTAATTCTTTAACACTCACGAATTGGAGTATTTAAGGTTAAAATTTTAGGATTTTGACCATAAAAAGTCAAATGAGAAGGCTGTGTTGAGATGTACTCTCTGGTAATTTACTAACTTAAATGATTTTGCATTTGTTTATCTTGTGTTCTCTCGCAAAACAATAAATATGTTTATCTTGTGACAATGTCAATAATAAAACACGATACAATGTTAGAGTGTTTTTCGAACATGTTAGAGACCTATCCCAAATCAATATTTATTTATGAGGCGGAATGAGTCTTACTTTCCGATCAATCAACAAAATGTATCATACTCCTACGAAATATGTCTTAACTTGCTTTCGAGTTTATAGAAAACATTGATTTTCATACTATTTTCAGAGAACATGATTTTCTTCCTTTTACGAGCTACACGTTCGATTTGAATGAGGCTGTTTACTATACAATCTTTACGTACATGAATTGGCCAATTGCCGTACTTGGAAGCCGCTTACGGTTAACATCGATTGAGTTTTTACACACTAACAAAATTCGCGATTCCGATAAAGGCCCTAATGAATATAATTAATATTACTCCGTATACAAAGTAATTGTTATAGAAACCAAATACTGTGAATGATCATTTTGATTTATTTCACCATGTAAAATCGGAAATCTCGACTGAACGATCTATTGAAATGAAAAAGTTCAACTCTAAACTTGACAATAAAGAATATTATCCCCTACAACAACTTTCTTTGCAAAATCAATGTTATTTAATGGTAAAAAAATTAACTAGTGAGATGCTAGTTATTAATTAAGAGATGAAATTATGATTAGCAAAAGTTGGGAGGATGAAAGTTGTTGACTAGATGAGGAAGGCAAAATCCTTCAACTTTGGCCTCAAGAGACTTAAGGTCAAAATGTTGAGGAACTTCAATACCATTATTGTTATCCTTTTCCGAGAACATAGTTAGACTGGCTATATTCGTCTTAAGATTTTCCAATGAAGCACCCAACATCTCAAGTTCTTGCAAACCAAGCTTATCAATAGGTGCCTCCCACCAACATTGACTTGATTTTCTCATGTTGTTAAACATTTCTCCCCTATTTTTTTCGGCCTCCAGAAGATCGGTTATCCTAGTCAATTGTGAATTGAGATCGCGTAGATTAGGGCTTTGTGGAGTAGCCTCAGATTGGATTGAAGTACCCGCGGACATTTGAGAGGACGTGTTTCTACTAAGGAAACGATCCACTAAGGAATCGACATCAGGGTATCCGAAAGAAAAGATTTTTTGGCCTGGGGAATACACTATAATGAACACCTCCACTCCACAAAGAGTGCATATTTCACTAGCTTTTTTGAAGAGGCCTAGACGACGCTTAGAGAAGGTAACCTGACGATGGCTCGGATTTTTAATCTTAACCATTTTTATTTTTTGACGACCTCTTGATTCTTTCTTTAGTGCCATGGCCAAGTGACAAAAGAAGTGTGAATTTGTTGTTGTGGTAATAAGGCTCACAAAACGGGTGTATTTATACTTGCCCTAGCTTAATTATTCATAAGTGTTGTACCAATTATTGTAGATTTAGGAGTTACAAAAATCCTATCTATTTAATATTTTCTCATTATGGAGATTCATTTACTTTCTATTTGCTAACTAATTATGTATCATCAATGCACAATATGGATAGCCGGAGGACCTTAGTTGCGCCGGAAGGGGCCAGTCCACGTTGATTTTTCATATTTTTATGTAAAATTATTACCCGGCTCTCCTCGGCTCGGTGTTTAAATATTAAAAATTTATACATAAAATCAATAGCTTAAATCTCAGCCCTATGAGACTAATTATCAATAGGTACATAGAACACACAGACATATTTAGACCATATTAGCATTTTCTTTAGTTATGTTCCTAGAATTTGTAATAAAATGATTTATAGACTAGCTAAAAGAGTCATTAGTATGTAATCTCGTTCCTCATCCACCTGTCAAAAAAAATATAAATAAATAAAGTGACTATTACAAAATAAAAAAAAAATAGAGGTGAAATATACTAATGAGTGTAATGAGATATTTAATTTAGTTCAATGGTTTTAATGTTATTATTAGTGCTTTGGATTCCTTCTTTCTATTTAGTTTGTTGGTTTAATTTTATGTTCAATTTTACTTAATTAGGGTACTAAATTACTAATAGACTGTTACGTTTTCTTCACCTTGATTACCCTAAGTTACTAATGTTCCTATCCATTATGCATTTTACATCATGTATCCTGCTTATGCAGCTAATGAGATTTGTTTCCCCTAGGAGAAGGATAATATAATATGTGTAGTAACATTGAACAAGTTTGTGTACTTCGCTTTTTAATTCATGATTTAAATCATATTTGTATTATGAGACGATTTTATTCGAGAAGGTAACAAATCACTTACGACGTAATTACGAGTCCAAATTAAGTTGGAAATTATCGACACGATTTCATTACCATATTGATTCACATTATTAAGTTAAAGAAGTTTTATTTGGAGTAGGGAGTAAAAATTATGGAGGATAATTGTAAAAAGGACCATTTGTATAAGCCACATTATAAGCTGAAAAAATAAGTCTTGTGGTTCAATTGATCGAGAGAAATTGCCAAACATATCATCAACATTTTGATTTGTATAATTATTAAAATTTGACAAGAAAAATTAGGGGTTGTTGCTCACTTGCTCCAGTCAAACACCCCTTAGTACCTCACTAGTATAAATCCATGGTAAATATTACACGATTTTTTTTTTTGGAGAAGTCTTATTCTTTTAGTATAAGGGGATTAGTTGCGTCATTGCATATTACACGAAAGAATACTTGCACCTACTCGCTTATTCGTAACTAGTACGGATCCCGCGCATACATGCGCGGTATTCATAGATCTGTTACTTTATAATGTATTATTTAAGATATAAAATTGACGTATTATTAATTTTTCATATTTTAATATGAGAATAAAAAATTGAAATGAAAAATTAATTAAAAGAATTAAGTAAATACATGAAATGTATATTTTAATGAAATTTTTCATCACAAAACTAATGATTACAATTTATAAATTTTCTCAAATAATTTTAAAGATTTTTTTTGTCAAGAAATTAATAATATAAGTTTATAATTTTTTTATACGAATTAAATACTCGTAGTTGGTAAAAAAAACATTATGCGAAACTAATAATATCAAATTTTTCGGTTTTTCATGTACGAATTTTAGATTTATACCAGTTTTGTTTTATTTTTAAATTAAAAGATTATAATTTAATTAAAAAAAATTATAATGGTTAAAGATTATATCTTAACTAAAAGATAATAATTTAATAAAAATAGAGTTTTATTTCTTTATTTAGCCAACTTCCTTTGGAGGGAAAACTATTGAAATTTTTTATTCTCATAGTAGTAAATAAAGGGGAATGCAAGTTGAAAAAATATTCCCCTTTTTAAATGTCATAGAATTATTTATTATATGAAATAAATCAGTATGACCTACTCAAACATAAGATATAATGAAGCCCAAAGCAACTCATTTAGGCGGGAAAACTTGAGAATCTCTTATTCTTTTAGTTTAAGGGGGATTATAGTAAAATATTTATTTCATATCATACTTATAATTCGTACAATTTCATTTATGTAACAAAATAAGAAGGGTGTTGATTTTCGCAGTACACATTTTACTCATCGCAGTACGCATTTAACAATTATACCCCTCTCATTTCCCCACCCATTTTCCCTCTCTAACTCATCACTAATCTCTTCTCTCTAATTTTACAACCCCATTCTCCTCTGATTTCATCCACCTATGGCTTGTCTTGTCAAACGATATCATAGATCAATAATTTTTTTCATACAACAAACAAATAGAAGTTGCACACAGATGCAATTCGGAAGTTAACAATCAATTATAAGAGCGGTGTTCCCAAAAAAACATAAAAGGAGAAGTAGCCATCTAATTTGTTATTTTTCCATTTACTCTCTAACCCACCACCACGTTAACCACCGCTATTTGTTACCGCGATCAACCACCATCGTATTCCACCGAGGACAACTATTATCGCCCAACATGGGTCCACCGATGTAAAAAATGACGGGTTTTTGCGTGGGTGGGGAAGGACGAATTGGTTAACGGGCTTCCGGTAAAAGGGGCTGAAAGTATGGTGCGTGACCGGTGGCTGGCGGTGATATGACGGTGGGGAAACGGGGGTGTATGGTGATGGTGGGTAGGAGTTGCGAATACTACGTAGAACAATTTTTGTGATTTTTCTTTTTTTTTTTGGTGAATGTAGTACACTAGTTTTTATCCAAGGGTATATAATGGAAAATAGTTGGTAAAAAGTACTATAATGAGTAAAAATTGTACTGCGAAAATAAATTGCGAATAAGAATATTCTATTAATATGTCTAATCAAATTGAATTTTTTTTATCCCTTTTAAATGGGCTAGAATTATATATTTATTACTTTGTATATGAAATTAGACAATATGGCCCAATTTAGATATGACATAATTAAGTCCAATTATAGAGTGGTTTCATTTTGGCGGGAAAATATTGGAGATCTCTTATTCTTTTAGTATAAGGGGGATTAGACCTGGCAAAAGCAACCCGATCCGATTGATCCGACCCGACCCGAAAACGACCCGAGCTTCTTGACCCGTAACTGACCCGACCCGAAAATGGCCCAATCCTAAACCACCAAACCCGAAAATGACCCGATAAAATATAACTGTAATTGAACAGAAAAGACTTAAAATGACTATTTCTTTATTATTTATTGACCCGAAAATGACTCGACCCAAAACATACCCGACCATCAACCCGTAACAGACCCGAAACCCAAAATGACCCGTCTCGACCCGAATTAACCCGAAATTAATGAAAGACCCGGCCCGAACCCGACCCATTGACCCGTTTTATCAGGTCTATTCGTAATCCACACATAATATGTTTTTGACCCGACCCGTACCCAACCTGATTAAAGCAGGAGTAGAAGTGTAGAACTAGGATTCTAGGAATATGTACTACATTTGTGTTCAATCAAATGCACCTGTACCTCTCTGGCTCTCTGTCACAAACAATCTAAGAAGTAACAACATACTTTCACTCACATCTTCTTCTTCTTCTTGGTCGTCGTCGTCGTCATCTTCTTCACCCTTCATCTTCTCATTATACAATTATTATCACAAATATCTCCATTGTCAAATTTCTGAACATTCATACCTATTCTTTTTGTATTGTTGTATATCTTGAATTCTTGATTGACCCACCTCATAGAATTTTCAAACCTCCAAAATATCCCCCAAATATTACATTTTAGCATAAACCCAATTCAATATATTGAATTACAAGCTTAATACATTATTATTTTAATGAATTAAGGTCAGTATCGATACCCTTTTTTTTATTTTGATTAATTTTATTAGTTTCATGCTCAAATTTCTAATGTTATTGTTTAATTGTATTGTTTGTGTATCCATGTTTAAATTAATTTGTTTGAGGTTATATATGTGCTTGAATCAAATTCATGTTGTTTTAAAAATTTAGTGATAATGTTACTTTGAACTTGTCTGATTGGAAAGTGTCAAAGGTGATTTTTTTTTTGTTTCTGTAGTGAAAACTTTGATTAAAATGCACCCACAGAAAATAAAAATGGTAAACAAATGATCGGGACGGAGGGAGTATATTGATTGACTTGTAAATTCAGGAAAAATGGTCAATAAAGAGCCAAATACTAGTGGTGTGGTATAAGTTTATTGGGAATGTTTCGTTCGGATTGCTTTGCCATGTTTGAGTAATCATGACCTTCTGTTTGTACCCGAAATGAATGATCTTTGCTGGATTAATTCTGAGCAATCATGGCCTTCTGTTGTACCCGAAATGAAGGATCTTTGCTGGATTAATTCTGAGCAATCATGGCCTTCTGTTGTACCCGAAATGAAGGATCTTTGCTGGATAAATTCTGAGCATTTAGCCAGTAAAGGGTGTAAAGAGTCTTTGCCAAATGCTGGTGGTGTTGTCTCATAGTTCTTGGTGTATTATAATGGTGGTTTAGATTCATTTTCGCTGTTGTCGAGTAGTCAGTGAAATTTTGAAATCTTGAAAATATGACCTGTTGTACAGCGTACCGATAATGCTGTCTTAGGATGTTTAGGTGTATTCCAAAAGTTTCGTTTGGATGTGCTTTTGTCATGTCAAGTATCTGTGTTCTCTTTTTATATAGAATAGTTTCTTGCTTCATCGTGCACAAGTGCTCCCGCGAATTGAGGAGTAAGGGGGTGGGATGTACAAAGTCTTACCTTTGTGTTAGCAACACGAGGCTGTTTCTGAATTACCCAAAATGAAAGTTGCTTTGAGAATTGCATTGAATGATTGCTAGTTCACCATTAAAAGAAGTGCAACCAGAAACATTTTGCTTTACTCCACCATAATCCAGAACCAAAAAATAAAAAGACCTTGGCAAATGAAAATGGGCATAAAATTTTACGCATCAGACACTATATGGAGTACGCATTGCATATCGGAGGTTATGTATGCATTAATGCATATTTTGTTACAACTTTGGGGAAAGAATTTTGCGAGGGAGAGGAATGAATTGATAGGCTATGCTGTTACTTACATCTTTCTTCTTGTAATCATCATTCCTCATTTTCCAGTGTATCAAGCTGTCTGGCGCAAACAATAAGGTGATCAGGCAGCATAAACTGTAACATGCAACATTCATGTGGTGGTTACGGAGATGAACTGCCCTTAAACTGTTTGGTGTTCTTTGTTTGAGTAAGTTTGGATTTCAGCGTGGTCTAATGTCTACTGATAGAAGTCCGGAGCAAATAAACAGGTTTGTCTCTTATAGAGCCTTGCAAATGCATTATTATTTTTCACCAGTGTGTATTACGTGCTTCTCGTTACTTTGCACGGTCATTGTGTATGTTAAGCTAATGAAGTTGGTGCAAATTAGTAATTTCGTTTTAATCTGCTGATGAGCTTTTAGTAAAGATTACTCTATAAAGCATGCATTGTTATATTTTCTCTATTTCTGTAGGAATGGTAATGGTAATCCTGCTTCGTGGAACTCAAAAGGAGATTCCAGCCTACATAACTCTCAGGAGCAAAACGCGGCGGTGTGTGTTCTTGACTATCGGATGTATCTGTGTTATGTTTAATCGACTGATAGATTTCAATCCTCAAACATCAATGAGCTCGAACTTGTATTGATTAAAAAAGAGCAGGAACTTACTGCAAAAGCCAGGGAACAAGAACGTGAGGTCTCCTTGCTAAGGAGTCAAATAGCTCAAGCCTACATCAAGGTAAAATAGGGCTCATTCAGGAATTTCGCCTAGTATTTGTATTTATTTCTTCTGAAAGGCAATCCCTTGTGTCCAAAAATAACAGGAGATGCAGTTACTGAATGAGAAATATGCACTGGAGAGAAAATATTCTGACTTGCGTATGGTTTGTGCTCTAGAAACTTACGTTCCTGCTTTTGTTTTAATTGTTGAATTTCATCTTCTAGAATAATTACGATTTAATGTGTATCAATCATGTTAACTGATAGGCCATGGACGAGAGGCAAAAGGAAAGTATAAGTTCAGACTTGAAAGATCTAGCTGACAGAAGAAGTGATCTTAATGAGTATGTGAGATTGACAAATGATTTGAAGGTAACAAGAATCTCTTTTCTCCATACAGTAGAAGAGTTATTCCTGTGCTTCTTCCCCATTCACCCAAAATCAGTATTTTTCGTTTCTTTATTTCTCTGCTTCAAGTCTTCAACTAGTAGGCTGACGTGAGATGATGTTTCTCGTATTCAAGTGATAAAAGACTTAAATAATCGTGAGTGGGGGTTTCTTTCGGGATATGGTGTTCCTTACACGAGTTGGATTTGTAATCAATCTCTTATTATATTACAGTTAAGTCTTATAAGAAATTACCGGGAAAAGAGAACGAATGGGCTATTAAATTTAAATTCTACACCTAATGGAAACTTTTTTTGATCTAGGGGTGAGGGATGGGGTAAGTGCTATCGGCTGGGACTATGGTGATAGCGTTTGGATGGTGTGGGGGATGTGGTTCGCTAGGGTTGACGTTGATTTTGGTGAAATAGGGGTAGTGGTGAGTGTTGGGTTTTGTAGGATAGGATTAGCTGGTGGTTGGGTTTGGATATGTGTTGGTGGGATGAGTCACCGATAGTAGTTGGGGTGCTAGGGTTCAACGGTGGTTTGGGTTGAGCTGTAATGAATTGGTGATAAAGTAGGTAGAGAAAAAATGTCGAGATAAGGGTGACAACTGACAAGCAGGGGTAAAGTAATGATTTGGTTTGTCACTAGAGCTCACCTAATTTAGAAATGTAAACTGTTGGACGAGATGAGGACCAAATGGAACATGCAAATTATTTGACTGAGCAAAGGGAGTTGGCACCTTGGCGGGAAACAGACCGTGCTACACATTTAAAGCTTATGTTGGCTGTTTTATTTGCTCAGACCAGCTGAAGTTAACAAATTTATCTTATACTCTTTCCATTCCATTTGATTCTATGCATTTGATTAAAATATACTTCATATATATTACACAAACATATAGAATCAAATGGAATGGACGGAGTTTCTCAAAAAAAAAAAAAATGGAATGGAGGAAGTACCATTTAAGCTTTCTCCATCCTTTATTCCTTGTTGCTTTATGTAGGTACATACGGAAAATATATTTTCATGTTTCTTGGTCTCACTACAAAATACTTGTGCATAGTTGTTGTTTGTGAATTTAAAGTTATTTCATTCATTTATATTCCAAAATAGGATGTAGAAGATGAGAGATATATCTTCATGACTTCATTGCTTGGATTATTGGCAGAGCATGGCATATGGCCCAATGTGACAAATGCCTCGTCCATTTCCATGTATGTCAAGGTAGGTGGTACAGCTGTAGAAGTGGCTTTCTATCCACTCTGGTAGATCTGATTAATAAGGACACTTTATGGGATGCCTGAAGTATAAGTTGACTATTGATACGTTTCTTTTTGTTATAATACTTGCAGCATGTATATGATGTATTGCAGTGGAAGACTGAGGTGAGCCTCTCAAGTCTCAACATACGTTTCACACACCATTGTATTTCTGTCAATCATATGTTAGCATCATCATATAAAATCCTAGTGTATTTGCATGAAAATTTTAACTGACGGACTTAAACTATGAGTGTGATTATATGAAAGTGATTCAAAGTAGTAAATGCTGCTAGAACTCTCTGGATGTGTGCACAGATTTGTCTCTCAAGAGACTGTCTCATACATTTAAAATGCCAGAGAGAGATCCGTTTTCCCATTTATAAACCCATATTAATCGGTAATTTGTGGGAAAGTAGAACAGCCTCACCCCAAACAAATTGTGTAAGTCAGTCTCTTTTAAGTATTTGTGGTGTACTTGTTGCAAAATTTGACTCGTTGCAATTAGGTAATCATAGTATTTAGTAAATGTGGTAATTTATGCTATACCCATCTGGATAATTCTTGAATCTTGACTGGGTACAAAGTTAGTTAATAAACCTGTTGCTGCAGGAAAAGACAAAGGAATTGAGCTCTATCCACGGAATGAACGCCCCGAATCAATACTACGAGGACAACTCTCTATTCAGTACTCGGTCTCCTTACACCCCCGGGGTAATTTTTAAATATTGATAATTCCATGTCTATATAATCATTTTAGCATTTTATCAACCTTCCCTCATAATATTGTTGATTAATGCAGAGGGAAACAGGAGTGCCTTCACCCGGTAATTATAAACCTAAAGACCACTTGCCAGCCTCCAATAATACACCACAATATGCGCATGATGACTATAGTAGGGATACTGGGCTGTTGATACTGAACGGTGAGATACTTCAGCCAACTAACACCTTTTTGAGAAGTTGCTCCGCAAACCTGTGTTACTAGGACACGCCGACACGTGTCGGTGTCCGACACGTGTCGGCGTGTCGGACACGGCTATTTGGTGTGAATTTTCCTGTTTTGTGGTCTAAATTGAAGTGTTGGAGTGTCGTGTCGTGTCGGACACCGACACGTGTCTTACACGCGACACGGCAATTAAGTGAAGTGTCGAAGTAACATAGCCGCAAACTTATTCGGCTTGCTATTCCTGAACATTGTAAAATAAACGCTACCAATATTTTTATTACCAAAATTACCATTGTTCTTTTATGCTATTCAATGTGTAGAATGGAGATTGCAACTTGGCCATTCTCTAATCTCTATTATGTTTAGCCATCATTAATCATGCTTACATACTACTACCTTTCATTTCTGTTTTGGCTGCAAAAACGGTCAAGGTTCGTGGTTTTAGGAGACACATTTAATGTAGGCCTGGTCAGAGAGTAATATTTCATGGTCAATTTGTTTCTAATCATTATCAAACCTTTAAGTGAGAAGTTCCTTTTTTCCCCTTTCATGTTATGAATGTACTAATCTGTTTGTTTCATAATATAAAAATTTCTCAATATATTTTCTTTCTTTTTTAGACGAGGGCCCTGGAATAGAAGGTTTTCAAATCATTGGTGAGGCTAAGCCAGGATGCAAGCTTCTTGGTTGTGGATACCCAGTACGAGGAACTTCTCTCTGCATCTTTCAGGTAATAACAAACAATTTTTCAGATGATTAATACAATTTTACTGCTCTTTTTAGATTTTGTTCTTAATAGCTAAATTGAAACACTTCTGTGTACTAGTGGCTTCGTCATCTCCAAGATGGTACCAGGCACTACATTGAGGGTAAGTACTGAGCATCTGAAATTCTGAATCATTGCGCTGCTTTTGTTATTTAAATCGTTTACATTTACTTACGGAACAGAGCTTTAGAAGAGAGGCTTGCAAGTGGGGCTGGGAACTTTTGAACTAGTAAGTTACAAAGTATGATACCCATGTGAATACGTTGGGGTTACGGTGAGGCTCATGGGACATGAGTTTGCTGTTTAAAAGATTTTTGGTAATTTGGCATGGCAAGATTTGTCCAAAACAGATATGTAAACAATTATGAGTAGATGAAACGGCTTGAAAGGAAACATAAACAAGCAAAAGGACCAGAAAGAATGGCCGAGAATAAGGCCCTTCATGTGAGTATTTTGCTGCTTGATCATCTTGTGTCCATTTGGCAGGTGCTACCAACCCCGAGTATGTTGTAACAGCAGATGACATTGACAAATATATTGCTGTTGAGTGCATACCAATGGATGAGAATGGCCGCCAGGTATTCTAAAATCTTCTGTTGTCTTTTGGATTTCCACTTATCTTTTCAAATTCCATGTTTGGCATGTATGCTGAATTGCAATATTGAATTTATGTTCGTGAGATGAACCAAACAACCTAAGCATTGCAAAATTGCATTAGACGTAATTTAACAATAGTGCATGCTTCTCGAAGAACAAGCATGAAGCATCCTTGTAAGAAACTATTATGAGAATATTCTTCTCTGACCAGCCCATATTGCGTTCATAAATGCCTGAAATATTTAAGGCATTGTTTAGACAGAGTATTAAGGGGAAAGGGGAGAGGAGGCAAAGGGAGTGAGGGTGAGGGGAGGGAGAATGGAGCAATGATGTTTTCCTTCCAAATCCTTCCTATTTTTGATTGGAAGGATTTTGATTATGCATTGGTAATATGGTCGTAGTTACGTGCTGTTACTTTTGATAATTTATTTTGCCACTGGTTTAGTGCATTTGGTTCCAAAAATTTCTTTATGATTTGAACACGGGGGTAAGGTTGCATTCATCAGTTCTGCTTAACCAACCATTGGTGGGAGCCTTTGATACACTCCGTTATATTTATTATCCCTTTTGTTCTGCTGTCATTGTCAGGGGGATATAGTAAGACGCGTCGCCAATGATCAGAACAAAATAACATGCGGTAAGCCTATCTGCTCTATATTAGTAGTTATATGTTTGATATGCTATCGTCCTTTTAAACCGTATGTGATTGTTTAGTTCTTGATGGTTGTCTTTATCTTAACTAGACCCAGAAATGCAAGAGGAGATTGATTCATATGTTTCTAGAGGTCAAGCTCAATTCATCGTTTTGGTGCTGGTAGGTTTTTGTGTTCCTTTTAGGTTATCTTTCACTGATACATTTACATCACATCAAAGCACTAAATGCTCCGTATTAATCTATAAATACTAAATCTCGTGGTTGATTTTGTTGGCTGTTATATCTGCGTCAGGGTGAATGCTAACCTAAAAGTCATTAGGTTTCATAGGGACTGATTTTACCGTCTTTTGGTACTATTGACCATGGTTTTGAGCTTGAGAAATCGCAAGTTCACAACCGTTATGTTATTTTCATTAATTGTTCTTTTTTAGTGTGAAAGGACATCATGGCAGTTTTCATGATGACAGATTTCAAACCTAGGTCATGAGTAACATCACTCATTGACTTTGTTAAGCTTCTGGGTTTGTATGAGGGGTCTATGCTTTCTACGAGACTCAAATGATACTTTCTGATACTTTTCATGCAACAGTTTGGGTCATTGGAGCAATGGGAAGCAGCCACTTTCATTTTGCATCGGTCTGGCTTTCAAGTTAAGAACAACGAAACAGGAGCTATTCAAATTGCTGAGAAGTTCTCTGAGAATTTGTCGGTATGTTTGGCTAAATTCCACATTTTCTTCAAAGTTAGTCATGAGTTATTGAAGTTCTCAGGCCAAGTTTGCCTTGGAAACCAACAAAACACACTGTTTAATGATGTACAAGTAAAATAAATGTTATATATTGACTTTCCCCAAATGATAAGGGTTTGGGCGCTTGGTCCCTGTCCAATCCTTCTAAACTCCATCGTTGGTGATTGAGATAGATAATTAAATTTTCGTCTTACTACTGTCTTACAAATGCCGGGGTCTGACTATGTAATACAGTATAATGGATCATAAGTAGTTTGGGTTTGTTTTAGTTCTTATGTGCGTATGATGCAATGAGCCAATGATTTGTGGTTGCAGATCAAGATTCCAGGAGGATTGTCAGCACAGTTCGTTGTAACATGCTCTGATGGAAATTCACACCCTTTTAAAACCTACAATGACCTTAGGTAAGACTGCATAATGCTGCTACAATACACAAATATTATGCAAGTCGGTGTTACATAAGTACTACTGTAAAATCGTATGTCCACTTGATCCAAATACAATGGTGCTGAGACTCGAGAACATGGTTCCTAAAAAACAATTAAAAGTAATATGCAGATATGGTGAAACAAGTGTCTTGGCCAATTATTAGACACATACATGACTCGTTTTGTAAATTACATAGGCTACCAATCCTCCATGCAACAGCCAACATAGAAGAAAGAAAGGAAACTTGATTGACCTTTTTGTTTCAACAAGTGTCTTCTCCTTATTCTGCTTCAAAGGGTTTTTAATTACATGATTGTACTCTTTTCTTTCTCTTTTGCTCTAATTTGATTCCATTGAAATCTCAATCTGAGTAATTAGTGAAGTGTCACTGTCGTGCCTCATTTTGCGCGTCGGACACATCTCGTGTCATGTCGGCCGCAAGACATATCAGACACACGACATGGTGACTAGGTGAAGTGTAGAGGTAATATGGCCCAAATAGGCAAATACCCTATGAAGTTGTGGTATGTCATGTGTATATGTATCTTTGCATGATGGTCTTACGACATCTTAGTACAAAACCGTTTTACAAGAGCCATTTTGTCAACAATATTACTTTTTGAGGGTCATTTTTTCATTTTATTCTATTTCTTTTTTTTTTCTCCTAATAATTGACCAGATCACGAACATCGGAAAGTTTGCTTCTCTGTGCCTTCGTTTTTGTCTCTTTTTATTTTCTAATCTAATCACATATGTTACTGTATTTTTGATGCAGAATGCGGGATACTATTGTGCTAACTATAAGAATGTTCCAAAGCAAGGTAAGTTTCCCCATCTTCTGAACAACAGTTTATTCGTCAAAACCTTTGTATGCTTATTTACCTCAAAACCTTCGTGTTTACCTTGGGGTAATTTTAATTTTAACATTTAAGTGTGAAATTATTTTTTAGGAATCGGCCTCATGTAAATTGTTTTTTTTAAAGAACTCCACTGTTATTCAAATAGACGTATGTCGTATGTTTGTGTAATGATTCGTCATGAAACAGGCTCTGGATGACAGGAGGAAAGGAAAGGCTCATTCTTGAGTAGACTTCATTCACCGATTGACGTAGACAAATTCATGTAATACTATCTTGTACTCCGTACAAGTTTTTCGTTTCATTTCCATTTCCTTAAATAGCTGTTTGTAGTTTATAATTGGTCGAGTTTAGTCAAATGTTGTATTGTAATTTAATGTACGAGAATCATCAATTTTGTGTTCGATGATGTATATGTTTGTTCATTCTTTAGGGAGGTATATATATCCCTAAAACCGGGTACTCTCAAGAGTCTCACTGTATGAATTTGTAGAACTACACCTTTTGGATATTGTATTCCTTTATACTCCTATATGATTATCGGATTATGCTTGATTTTGGGTTTCGATTGTTTTCTATCATCATATGAAAGTAATAATCAACAAAATTAAAACCGACTTTTCTATACCCATTTGAAGCAATGTACTCATTTTTCTATGCAAAACCAAATTTCTGCAATTTAATCTGCATTCCAAGGTATGGAATGATCGAGCATGTATCCTCTTCATTTCCTTCCATTTTCTCTAATACAACAATATAAAATCATTGTTTACTATCCACCTCACTAAATAGTTTATTGCTGGATTGTTTCGGGATAAAATCTAGGCTATTGAAAGGTAATGGAAGAAAATGGAGAGGGAAAGAAATGGAGAGGATCATAATTAGGAAAAATTATTGACAATATTCTTCACCTATTTGTGTAATTTTAACAATGCCCAAGTTCATTGAAAGTTTCCAGTTTCTTGTACTAGTGAATTCAGTCAGAAAAAGGAACAAACCGATCCTTATACTTTTCCTAAAATATAAACTCTAATCTACTCTGTTTGCTCAAAACGAACTGAAAAGTTTGCTGATATTTAGTAAAATGATAAAATAAGCTTATTATACATACACTTACACAAAATTAAGTTAGCTGAAATTTTGGTTAAATAACTGGACTTTGATGAAATAAGCTTATTTGATCACCAATCAAGTAATGACATAAAATTTAATAAAATTAGCAAAACAATCAACAAAATTAGCAAAAAAAATCAACAAAATTAGATGACCAATCAGTTAATGACATAAAATTGGCCCTTAGTAGATTCATTAAGCTAAGTGATGAAGACCTCAAAATTAGGCTCATTGGCCAAAATAGGCTCAATTGGCCACTTGCCCTACAGAATTGGTCACTAATCATATGAACCAACATTATTATAATCAGGAAAGACAGTGAAAAGAGAGATGCAGAGACTAGACCAGAGGGGAAGAACATAAACAAGTAGAGAAGCAAAACAAGAATAACACACTAGAGTACTATTGCTACAACTCTGCACCCATTAATCTGCCCTTTGCTTCTTCCAAAGGCTCCCTCTTCTCTTGTTAAATCCGCACTATTTGCTGCACTCTCTCTTTCTCTCTCTAAATCTACCTTGTAGTCTCTCTTTAATCTCTAATCTTTCTGTGTTTGTTTGTTCATGGCTCATTCCGCCATTGCTAAGGTTAGTGCTTTTACTCTTTCATAGCGTTTTCATGCACAAATGGTGGAAACTTTTAATGGGTTTTCAGAAAGTTTCAGTCTTTGGTACTCCTTTCGTCTCAATCATTTGTTTACGGTTTTTTAATCTTTGTAAGGGGTATTTTAATTAACACAAAGTTAAACAGATTATCGAGACGGAG
Source organism: Silene latifolia (assembly GCF_048544455.1). NCBI lineage: Eukaryota > Viridiplantae > Streptophyta > Magnoliopsida > Caryophyllales > Caryophyllaceae > Silene > Silene latifolia. The sequence goes on from NC_133535.1 coordinate 17,639,454, forward strand.
GGAGCAGTTCATCAAAACTTTCTTGATAAATGAATGAGAATCTTCGTGGGGTGATCATAAAATTTCAATTTTTGTTAGTTGATTGATATTTTGAACAAAATTTGCTTGATAAATGCATGAGAATTTTAGTAGAAAATCATAAGTTTCAATTTTTTTTACTTGGATTGTTCCTAGAATCCAATCTGGTTTTGGGGTTCCTTTCAATTGATTGTAATTTTTCACAATTGTTTGTCCTTTTTGTGGGGTTTATTTCACAAAAAAAAAAAAAAAAAAAAGTCAAAACCCTTTTTTTGGGGTTTTTGTTTTCCTATGAATTATTACCAATTGTTTTACCAAGACATAATTAGCTTGATCAAGATGATTTAGCTTATGATTTTTTTTATCAATGTATCATATATCATTAGCTTGATACAGATGTCTTATACTTTGTTATCTGTGTATAGATTTCTGTTGCTGCTCCTGTGACAAATGATTACTTTGTGAAAGGATCTACTTATAAGGTATGGAATCGGTTTCGGGGTTTAAATTGTTCTTCTTGGTTATCACTCAGAATATTGATTATTGTGTCTTGTTGATTGGGCTTCTCTTGAATGTGATTTAATCATCTGATACAAATTGCTATGACAGCTTAATTATTAATTTCAGTTATTATTAACCTCCTTGCTACATATATATTCTTCATGGACAATTGGCTCACCTAAACTACTGATAGATACGAAAATGTCAATTCGACAACCTGAAAGTTGGCCTATAAGTTTGTATTTGCATAATTTGGGATATGCTTGTTTTGATGGTGTTATCATAGGCTATCATTTTCAGTGTTTAAATCAATGTTCCATTACCAAACTCTTTTCTCTTTTGTGCATTTTGTCTTTCTGTAAAGTCTCTGTCTGTGGGTTTTACACAAAGACATGTAAAACCGCTTGTTAACCTGAATAACCCTATTAAAGAACATTGTCCTTATTGTGCATTTTGTCTGCAATTTCGAAATAATGCTTATGTAAACCTGCCCTACATAAGTATGTAGCTTTTGAAGCATGTAGCCATTTGATGATATGAAACTTCCACCTTGGTATACGTTGGAGTTGGATGAATTCGAGTCATAATAGGAGGGTTATAGTGTATAAAATGGCTGACTGTAAATTACATTGTATTGCTTTTCGGTTGTATGACTTACAATTAAGCTTATAAGTTCGTCCTAGTTTATCCTAGCCATGGATTAAATCATGGTTTGAGACTTGATCTGAAAACTAATGCGACTTGTGCTGTCTCAAAAATGCGGCCGCTGATCACCTTCAAAATCTTGATAACTTTGTGGCAATACGGTGTCGCCACCGGTATTCGAAACCATGATCCTATCTTATACTTGTAATTTATAAACATTGCTCAAACAAACAAGATGTGTAACATGTAGCCTCCTCTGCAGACTTCAAATGTTAGTTTTGGAAGCAAATCATGGGCAGCGGCCTACACAGTAGATCTGAGAAAGAACTCAAGACTGAGAAATCAGTCGGTAGTATGCATGTCTGTGCAGCAAACTGCCACACCTAAAGTTGCAGTTACGCCACTACATCTTGAAGAGACTAAAGAACCTCCCATGCACCTGTACAAGGCTAAGGAACCATACACTGCAACCATTGTTTCTGTTGACAGGATTGTGGGTCCAAAGGCTCCTGGAGAAACATGCCATATTGTGATAGATCATGATGGTAATGTTCCCTACTGGGAAGGACAGAGTTATGGTGTTATCCCTCCGGTAGGTCTTTCAGTTTCCGATTATTATTATTCAATTTTAGTTATAGGTAGTGCAACCTTTCTCCATGGCCAATTCGGGTATAGGGTATGTAATATACATGGGGTTGGATATCATGTTTATTAGGGTTTGTGTCATTTGTTACGTAGATAAACATTGGCGTAATTTAAATTAGTCATCTCGAGCCAACCTTGGTCATTTTGGATCATGTCTTTTTTGGGTACGTGGTTTTGAATTGGGTCAGTTTCGGGTCAAATAAAGTTCAAACCACTTTGTTACTGGTTCAATTCGGTTCGGTTCATTTTCGTGTCACTCTATTTGGGTCTGATTCGGTGTCCGGTAAGGGTTTTTCTTGGATCAGATGTTTTTTTAGCGTGCGTCACTGAGTGTTCTTTTATCGTTGTTGCTATGTTGTACTCATCTATCTTTAGAGACATCAAACATGGTCTTCTTGGTTATCAGTTTATCACTATCAGTTAAATGACCTCGATTTTGATCAAACAGGGCGAGAATCCCAAAAAGCCTGGAAATCCTCACAATGTGCGTCTTTATTCCATTGCCTCTACAAGGTATGGAGACAATTTTGATGGAAAAACTGCAAGTTTGTGTGTTCGTCGCGCTGTCTACTATGATCCTGAGACTGGCAAAGAAGATCCTTCAAAGAACGGTATATGCAGCAATTTCCTCTGCAATGCCAAGCCTGGAGACAAGGTCCAAATTGCAGGTAAGCTGCACCTAACTGTGCACAAATTCTTGAATGCCGCTATTGTTATTTGTGATTTTCTTTGTCGATTTTTCCCAGTATCCTTACAAAGTTTCAGCAATTAATGAGAAGTGATATTTTTACAGGTCCTTCCGGCAAGGTAATGCTTTTGCCTGAAGAGGATCCAGCAGCCACCCACATAATGATAGCAACAGGAACGGGCGTTGCTCCATACAGAGGCTATCTCCGGCGCATGTTCATGGAAAACGTTCCCACATACAAGTTTAAAGGCCTTGCTTGGCTTTTCCTCGGGGTGGCCAATAATGACAGTCTTTTATACGACGAAGAATTCACTAAATATTTACAAGACCACCCGGAAAATTTCCGTTATGACAAGGCTCTTAGCAGGGAGCAAAACAACAAGAAAGGCGGAAAAATGTATGTTCAAGACAAGATCGAGGAGTACAGCGATGAAATCTTTAAGCTGCTCGACAATGGGGCCCACATTTACTTCTGTGGGCTGAAAGGAATGATGCCCGGGATTCAAGAAACCCTGAAGAGAGTTGCTGAGGAGAGAGGCGAGAGCTGGGACGTGAAACTTTCTCAGTTGAAGAAGAACAAGCAGTGGCATGTAGAGGTATATTGATACTCTACTTGTTCTGGTTATTCTTGTAGGAAGGCGGCTATACTATGGCTTTCGAAGCTCTGCCCATTTTCATTCATTTGAATGCTAAACTTCCCAAAATTTGTGTAATTGGGATTTGATGAATTAAATAAAGTTATTGACTTGATCAATTAGCTTCTTTTCTTTTCTTAATTCTAGCTCCTGATATGTTTTTGATGATCATATAATTTGAGTATGATGTTTAAGCGTGGTTGCCTAATTGTTGAGATTCACAGTTTTTCAGTCCAATTGTTTGGAGCAAGGAAAAGTCTAATGAGTAGATTATATAACCTGTTGTATGCAGTTGTATGATGTAGAATCCGATCTGTATACTAAAGTTTTCGAATTTTGTTTAAAAGAATCTGAGCTATGCTGTAAAGTATTTGAACTCACACACTTAAACATACAAAAAATAAACTCTTACAAAACTCAGAAAAATTACACATAAGCTCGGATTAATGTATAGAGTTGTACAATGCTTAGTATACAATTGGTTGTATAGTAGTATTTGTGGGAAAAGTCGCCATGTTTGTTTTTGCGCGTAGAAGTGTGTGCCAAATTCACATGAATTTTAGGCGGGAATTTTGCCCATGAATTGGATGTTCCTATGAAATTGTAATCCAGAGGTCAACTAAACAATAAATTAGGGTTTTTTTTCCATTTTTTTTGCGAGGAAATCCACAGCCGCTATTTTTGACGGCACTAGGTAATCCATCGGGTGTACCGTATACGTGATAACCTGCAAATCATGTATACCAGGTAAGCCACCCGGAGGTGACAGACTCGAAGTCTATAAAACATAGATAGTAGTGAGCTTATTCTTGTAACTTACAAAATACGTATATCGGTAAGCCAATCAATCTATATAAAATAATAAAACAACAACCATAACATATTTTTTTCCCTCCAAAACTTCACTCCACATTTAACATAGATTTTAGGATTCCTTAAAAATAGGCCCACTAACTAAATAGCCCAATATATAAAATTTATTTTACACTTATTTATACCACCATATTGAAAATATGTCCAATATTAAAGAAATCCAAAAATTAATTCACTCATGACAAAATTTCAGACATGAATAAAGAAAATATGGATTAAAAGTTAACATAACATACTTTCGAAACTAAATTATTAATCCAAGCAACCTTGACATTGTTGACATTATCGGATTTGATGCGACTGATGAGAGGAAGAGTGATTTCATGAGAGATTGGCCATCAAATGTTGAACAAGATCGACGATGAGAGAGTTGATGTAAGTGAGTATGACGGTGGCGTCGGAGATTAGAGAGTGTGAGAAAGAGAGAGAATAGGGAGGCGGATTGTAAGAGTGAGGTTTAAAATTAAGGTTTCAGGGTGAGGGTGTGTATATATAGGTTATTAGGTTTTTTTTATTAATTGGGCCAATTAGTGTATTGGGTCAAATAGAAAAAACGGATTAGTTATTTGGGCCAGCACTATGGGTCCAATTGCACGGGTTCAATTTTCATGTAGGCTAATGCTTTCAAATCGAGAATTTACGACTATTTCAGTGATTATTTGCAGAAACATTACTCTCAAATATCGTATGTCATAATTTTTCTACGACTTTATGCATGACAAATATAGATGATCTAATCCACATAGAAGCTTGGTGATTAGAGACAATACCCAATAATCAATGTCAAATCTCTGAGAACCGCTCTCTGACATTACGAATGGTACTTTTGTCTTGTATTTTATTAAGATTTTAAAAACATATATTACATATTTGCAAACAAAATATATACCTTTTCATTTGCGCGGGATAAAATTTTAAAATACCTCATTACCGATTGTCAAAATTTCAGTTTCTCATACCTCATCCCGTTGAAGAAGAAACGTACCTGAAAAGATAAACATCACAATATCGCCAATTAATGTTTCTACTGATCCTAATTCATCATATGCCAACGCTCTTACCCTAATGCCTAATCAGTTACGGGCGAAAACGGCAAAAGAAAAAAGACAGTCAGTTCCACTAAAAAACGTGCTTAAACCATTGCATTTCTGCTTAAACCGTTGCATTTGTATTTACAATAGTATATTACGTTATTTCATCTTTGCTAATTGTATTTATAGTAGTCACGTTCCACTAAAAAATGTGCTTAACCCATCTTTGCTAATTGTATTTACAATAGTATAGTAGTTATTTCTGCTTAAACTATTACATTTGAACACGTATTTAAACAAGAAGTGTAAACATTAATCATGTAGATCACGAAGTTAGAACGATTAGATTATTATAATAGAAACGCAAATAAAAAATTTCATCAAAAAAACATTCATACCAACCTAAATACATACCCGTGCAATTCTCATTAATGATGTGTGAGAATAATTAATTATGTGTTGGCGTCACTAATTATATGTGAGAGTTCTTATAAATCGACTTTTATTGATTCATTCATCATACTAACTATATAAAATGTTGTTTAATGTGCTTAAATGATGATTTATATCGACCTTTATTTGTTGGTGTGTTTACTAACAACATGGTTAATATAATGTTAAACATTAGATATCTTCGAATGTTGTATTATCATTTATGTACAATTCGACAATATGTGGAGGAAGTAGATTAATGTTCCATCTATTACATATTTACATAGATAAGATTTATAAAGTTTTGTCCATCCTCGATCTTTAAGTTGTGAAAAACGTATCCCTTATGTGATGTACTCGAATATATATGGAGCGTGTTAAAGGAAAATATTGTATGGTTTTGTGAAATACAAAATTGGATCTAATATAATTTGTTATATATAGGTTGTTATGACATTGAAAAATTTGGTATCTTGACTTATGATGTTAATAATTTCCTATATGACAATGTTGGTCTCTGGTGGTGACATGTTTCAGAAGGGTAATTTTTGTTAACCGTCTTATGTCATTTTGAATATTAGCTTTGAGCCATATATATTGTCCATTTTCACTGCTTTGAAGTTTTGTTGTTGAGTCGGACATTTTATAAACTTTATGTAATATTACATTGTCAATTCTTATGAGAGTGCTTTTATTGAAATAACAATAAAAAGCATATAAAAAAACGAGACGGAGAGAGCATAATAATAAAAAATGGGGGAAAAAAAATAGAAAACAATAATCTTTGCAAAAACACTAACAAATGTAGCAATATTCGTGATAAACCGTGGCAAAAGTTTAGTAAATTGTGGCCATATATGTAACAATAAATACATTTTATATGTAACAATAAATTAATACTATAATTTAAATATGTAGATTATACTGTTATAGAAGTATTGTATTTGTAATTATAACTGTCAAGTATATAACTTCCATGTAACATATGAGAAATTTATTATCTCAAATAAGAAACCAAAACAATGTTGTAAATCTAAGAATTTACGAAAAATTTCAAGTATATAATCTATACACGCTCGTGCAACTTTACACGGGTCCTAAACTAGTAATCTTATAAAATATAACGGAGCAGGAGATATAAAATATAATTTCTAAATATATGGGCTATCGTATTTCCTAATCCTATCACTTTCCTAAATCATAATCCTATACATTCATTGAGGTAAAAACTAATTTTGTTCTTCAATTTTGTATTCATATTCCATCTAGCTACGGTGTGCTTTTACTCCTCCACACATATATGTATATATTTACAAAGTATTTGCTTAGAATCTGCTCTTTTTGCTCAAGACAATTGTAGTAATTTTATTTTATTTTAATCCCTTTATTGGTTGGTTGTTTAATCGCATCATTTCGAATTTTATTGATAGATTTTTTTTATTGACCGTTTTTGTATAAACAGGTTAGAGATGGACGATCATTTTCCTTATTTTCCTTCTCCTATGAAAGTAGACGATGAATTGAAAGAAATTGGTTATGCCCCTTATGAGTTTAGTAACGAAGACGAGGAAATAAAAATTGGTATTAATTTTGATTTGTGTTCACTCTTCACCCCTACCCGAAATTTCTTGATCCGCAATAATGGAGACAAAATATTTGTGCATGATCTCGCTGGAAAATATATTGTTATTATTGGGTTTTATATACCAATGCCCAAACAATCTTTTATGGCTCATTTATGCAAAGACGTAATCGAAACCTACGATGAACTCAAGAGTAAAGAAATAAATGACTTTGAGTTTGTGTTGGTCACACAAATGAGGCCTGATTTCCCTGAATTTAAACAAGATCGGGTAATTGAAAGTTGTCTCAGCAATTTCTTCTCCGCTTTCCCGTGTCTTGGAGTTCCTATTTTTGATATTACATGTTCAAAGAAACTCCTACAAGCTATGGGCATATATGACTCTTATCATAATAGATGCTTATTCTTATCTCCAGACGGGGAGGTTTTGCATAATGATCTCTTAAAATTCAGGGATTATGGTGCCAAGTGTTATCCTTTCGCCCATGAACAATTCAATCTTCTAAGCTGTTTAATGGATAACATACCCCACGGAGTTGTGTCACTCAATGATATATTATGCACCACTACCTGTGATGTATTATCGGTGCCCGATTGTTTGATTTCAGCCAGCCAAATGCCTTTATACAAAATTAGGAAAAGATATGTCTGGTTGTACTTGTTCAACGATGCCACTTTATTTGCACAACTCCTTTCAATGTGGGCTCGTTATCACGAGGAGGTTGAGCTTGTCCTTATCTTTCCCCTTCACGCTGACCTGGAATATAGGGAGTTCATTCGGAATACTTGTAGGGAGAAAATGAGGAGGTTTGATATATTTCAGACTCACGGCAACAAATTTAGAATACTGGAATGTCGTATGAGTCGATTCTTATGGCGTTACAGTGGTCGTCGCACATTTGACCAGATGATTGTTTTCGGTCTTGGTTTGTGGATCTCCATGGTGCCGAGCTTTCTATTCATTACGTTGATCAGACTTTTCCTTTTTCTAAGAAATTGCTATATAACAGCATCGTGGGAAAGTTGCGCTCTGTTACCATAGGAGAAGTAAGTTTTATGCTTCCGCGTGGTTTGGATCTTCATGGTCGGTATGTATTCCTTTACATAGGATGTTCATCCAGGGAACTTGTGTGGGAGCATCATTTGGCCGAGTGGTGTGCCGCGATGAAGAGATTATTCCGGTCAAACCTTCAGTTGGTATTTCTTTGCATAGATGATAAGGAAGTTGAAGCCCCGGATAATTCTTGGATTTCGATTCCGTATGAGCATAGCAGGAAGGTATATGACATGTTTCAGAGTTTGAAATTTGGGAGCGCCCCTACAATCTATGCTTATGGAGCTGACGGTAATATTTTTTCCATTCGGGCTCAACAATATCTATTGAACTCGGACTCTACACCTTCTGCCACATTTCCTGATTTTTCTTATCTAGAAGAAGAAGTTGCAGTACATCTAAGGAACACCGCTCATTATTGGAGTGAACTTTTTCAGCCTACATGTGAGAAGCCAAGAAGCCAACTCCATCTCTTGTAGTATAAATGTATGTTAGTATTTAAACTATTTATGCAGTAGCTTAGTTGGCAGCTTAGTTTGCTTGTATGTCTGATGGGAAACTATTAATTATTTGTACTTTTATTCGATCACTGACTTAAATCATTGTAATGTTGCATGGTGTGTTGCTCTTTTAATTCACAGTGAGATTTCAAGTTCGTTGTCTATGTTCTGTTTACTTGCTTAGCATGTTCAAATATTTAAATCTCTGACCAATAAACAAACCTTGTCGCATATAGCTTGGATCGCCAGAGAAGAACATGTATGGTGAGCTTTGTGGTTGAAGGGGATGGAGGCTTGGAGGGAAGATGAAAGAGGAGGGCGCGAGTGTTTTGGATGGTAGCAAATAAGCAGGTAGCTGGGTGGGGTAGGTAGGATTTAGTAAAAGAATTGTTTCCTCTTAAAAAAAGTAATGGTGGGTGGGTGGGGTAGGTAGGGTTTAGTAAAAGAATTGTTTCCTCTTAAAAAAAAGTAACGGTGAGATTTGACGATTGGTTTATTCTCCACATTTAAAAAGGGCAATTTGATCCATTACATTACTTTCATTAATAATGATACTCTGTCTACCTTTTTAACTTCTCTCATTGGAATAGTGGTAAATTAGTATAGTACACTTTCCAAAGACACCAGAAAAAGAGACTAAAAAAAAGCAGACTATCTGTCATTTAATTTCAACTGTTGCTTGAATATAAGCAATTTTATCAAAAAAAAAATATTAATTTGTATTATAATATGTAGTTTTATCAATTTAAAATTATACGTAACATATGAACAAAATGGTTTTCATAATTGAGAAAACAGCTATCAATGTTTTCTTTCCCATTTTCCTTCACGTCGACTTCTCTGTCTCTTCTATCCAAAATTTGTCTCGACTTACCGCCTCGTGAGCCATGTCTCTGAGAAGAGCCAAATGCAGATAATGCAAGTTCCCACATACAAGTTCAAAGGCCTTGCTTGGCTTTTCCTCGGGGTGGCCAATAATGACAGTCTTTTATACGACGAAGAATTCACTAAATATTTACAAGACCACCCGGAAAATTTCCGTTATGACAAGGCTCTTAGCAGAGAGCAAAACAACAAGAAAGGCAGAAAAATTTATGTTCAGGACAAGATCGAGGAGTATAGTGATGAAATCTTTAAGCTGCTCGACAATGGGGCTCACATTTACTTCTGTGGGCTGAAAGGAATGATGCCCGGGATTCAAGATACCCTGAAGAGAGTTGCTTAGGAGAGAGGCGAGAGCTGGGACGTGAAACTTTCTCAGTTGAAGAAGAACAAGCAGTGGCATGTAGAGGTATATTGATACTACTTGTTCCGGTATTCTTGTAGGAAGGCGGCTATACTATGGTTTTCGAAGCTTTGCCCATTTTCATTCATTTGAATGCTAAGATTCCCAAAATTTGTGTATTTGGGATTTGATGAATTAAATAAAGTTATTGACTTGATCAATTAGCTTCTTTTCTTTTCTTAATTCTAACTCCTGATATGTTTATTTGATGATCATATAATTTGAGTATGATGTTTAAGCGTGGTTGCCTAATTGTTGAGATTCACAGTTTTTCAGTCCAATTGTTTGGAGCAAGGAAAAGTATGTCTTATAATGGTATGCAGACACAGTCGAAGAAGAAGATCCTGCAGATTATGGTTTTGATGCCATGTTTGTTTTTGCGCGTAGAAGTGTGTGCCAAATTCACATGAATTTTAGGCGGGAATTTTTCCCATGAATTGGATGTTCCTATGAAATTGTAATCCAGAGGTCAACTAAACAATAAATTAGGTTTTTTTTTTCCAATTTTTTGCGAGGAAATCCACAGCCGCTATTTTTGGCGGCACTAGGTAAACCATTGGGTATACCATATACATGATAACCTGCAAATCACGTATATCAGGTAAGCTACCCGGAGGTGACAGACTCGAAGTCTATAAAACATACTAGATAGTAGTGAGCTTATTCTTGTAACTTACAAAATACGTATATGGGTAAGCCAACCAATAATCTTATACTCCCTTCAATTTTCTTTTATCTTCCCCTTTCTTTTGGGCACAAAAAAATTAAGTAGAATAAAGTATTGTAAGTTGTGAAATTTATAGGGAGAGAAAATAATAAAGAATGAATAATGAATAAAGAATAGATAAAGTAATGGAAGTTGTTGATTTTTTAGGAGAGGGAAATTAATAAAAAAATGAATGAAACTTATCAAAAAAAAAAAAAAGGAAAGAGAGAAGATAATCAAACTTGTGTGAAAAAGAAAAGAGGGAAGATAATAGAAAATTGGAGGGTGTAAAATATAACGGAGCAAGAGATATAAAATATAATTCCTAAATATATGGGCTCTTATCGTATTTCCTAATCCTATCACTTCCCTAAATCCTAATCCTAGTAATTCTCCAAGTTACTCTATGCCTATATCTACACACACAGTAAATTTGTAACCTATCAACAATTAATAAGTCGATATATTAATCTATCTCTACACAAAAGAAGCCCTAAACCAAGAAAAAGAAATTAACAAACCCCCGTTCCCTTTGTCTTCGATGGCTTCACCTAGCAATGTTGACGAAGTTGATGAACAACTACTGGATGAGTTCGTTGCGGTGGCCAACCAAGCCGTCGACGCGGCCGGCGAGATAATCAAGAAGTACTACCGAAACCCCCAAGCGATGAAAACAATGGATAAACGCGACGAGAATGGATGTATCACTGAGCAAGTCACAGCAGCCGACGTAGCTGCCGAGGATGCCATCGTTTCAATCTTATTGGACCGCTTTCCAGACCATGTTATTTACGGCGAGGAAAGCGGTTGGGTAATGTCTAAAAACAAATTAGCAGACTTTGTATGGGTCATTGATCCAATCGACGGAACCACAAGCTTCAAGAACGGGTTACCTTTATTCGGCACACTCGTAGCTCTTCTTTACAAAAGTAAGCCAATTATCGGGATTATCGATCAGCCGATATTAAAGGACCGATGGGTTGGCGTTCAAGGAAGAATAACAACCCTGAACGGAGTCAATACACATACGCGAACCTGTGAAGAATTGTCGAGGGCAACATTGTACTCTTGTAGTCCGTTGCATTTCAGTGACGAAGAATACAAAGCATTTACTCGCGTCACAGACAAGGTTCAAGAGCCTTTATATGGGGCCGAGTGTCTAACTTACGGTCTATTGGCTTCCGGGTTTAGGCCTGCTTTTTTCGCTTATTTCCAAATTTACTTGATTCGATTACTTTCGATTCGATTCGATTCGATTAATTTCGATTGATTCGATTCACTCCATTCGATTGATTCGATTGATTCGATTCTCCATTTCATTCGATTCGATTAAACTCACTTCACTCCATTCGATTCGATTGATTGATTGATTCCATTCCATTCATTCAAATTTCATTTATTTCACTTTACTCATCTTAAATTTAATAGTTATTATTAATTTTGTTATCAATAATACTATTTTTTAATATTATTTTTTATTATTATTATTATTATTATTATTATTATTATATTTAATAATAATGTTATTAATAATTTATTTATTATTATTATTATTATTATTATGAATATTATTATTAAAATGAATAATAATGTTGTTGTTGTTGTTGTTGTTGTTGTTGTTGTTAAAATGAATAATAATGTATTAATGTTAATAATAATATTATTTATTATTATTATTGTTATTATTATTATTATTAGTATTGTTGTTGTTGTGGTTGTTATAATTATTGGTATTATTATTAAAATTAATAACATTTATTATTAATATTATTGATGGGGCAACGCTTGACCCGACCCTGATTCGAGCAACGCTTACTTGAGTGTTTTTATTCGAAACAATTATTTTTACTAATATCATTATTAATATTGACATTATTATTTATTATTGTTATTAAGAATATTATTAGTAAAAAATTACTATTTTTTCATTATTATAATTTATGATTATTCATATACTCCTCCCTCTATCCCGGTCAATTGTTGTCCTTTGGTTTTTGGCACAAAGACCAAGGAAAGAGGAGGGGCCAATTATAAATGACAAGCGGACCAAATTGAGTGTGAATGATCAAATTGCTCATCAAGTTCATTCTTAAAATAGAAAGGACCATAATTGAATGAACCCCAAAATGAAATAGACAACAAATTACCTATTAGGAGTATAATATTATAATTTTTTTTCTTAAAAATATTAATTTTAGTATAAATAGTATTATACTATGAATATTATTATTAGTACAGTTGATAATAACAATAATATTAAATATTATTATTATTAATATTAATATGATTATTTCGATTGATTAAATTTCAATTCACTTTTTATTCATTGATTGATTGATTCGATTCATTCAAATCTATTGATTCGATTGATCACTCAAATCCATTTCGATTGATTGATTCATTCCTTCCATTGATTCGATTCATTTCGATTCGATTCGATTCATTCCATTCATTCGATTGATTCGATTCAATTAAAAAGCGGAAAAAATGGCCTTAATGATCTTATTATACAATCGTTCCTTGGTCCGTATGATTTTCTTGCTTTTATTCCGATTATTGAAGGCGCTGGTGGTGTGATAACTGATTGGAAGGGCGAAAAGCTTTACTGGGAAGCTTCACCGCTGTTTGAAGCCCCGTCTTATTATCGTATCATTGCTGCTGGTGATGAACGAGTTCATAAATCCGCCTTGGATTATTTAAATGCGTGATTAGGACCAATTCAAGGCAATGGTGATAGGTTGGTCCTAGATGATTAATCTAGTTTTCTTACTTTTAAAAAAAAAAAATTAAAGGCATTGGTGAACTTATTTTCACATAATTGATACTCGCCTACTCTGTAGTTTATTAACTACAGAATTGTAGAAACAATTATGTTTGTATTGATAATTTAGAAGAATGAAGTTTTTTAAATTTTTACGCGACAATTTTTGATACTTCGTTACTTTTAATGGTTTATACTTTATACTGAATAGTCCCTTTTATGACACTTTTGTTGTCTATGAGTTGGAGTAAATAAGTATTGATATTTATAATCACAATGACTGTAATATGAGACGATATTAACTAGTTTTGGAGCCCATAACCTCACTACATCACCCATGTTTTTCGAAACAGAATACAGTTGATCACCGACGATTATGGAAGGAAGTGCCATCTTTTCAATTAAAAATAATAAACAGTTCAACCTTTAACATGTGATTGTGATCTAATTATTCAAAGACTGTTGTTGGTCAAATATGCCGACTAAACTTTCACATAAAACCAAAACATTCCCAACTACACCACTCGTCCAGTAGTCCTAGCATAGTTCCATATATCATCTACTAGAAACTTGGAATTGAAGTGGAGGAAACAAATCAAGCGAAAATGACGAGCAACCCGAGTCCAAACCCGAACCCAATAAAGACGGTAGTAGTGTTGGTGATGGAGAACAGATCATTTGATCACATTCTAGGATGGATGAAGCAACACAACCCGGAATTGGATGGTGTTTCGGATCCTCTTGAGTTTTCCAACCCGGTGGACACTGCGGATCCTAACTCTGCCCGTATCCACTTTGGTGATGGGTCTGTTTATGTTGATCCGAATCCGGGTCATGAGCTTCAAGATATCTATGAGCAGGTTTGTTGTTACACTTTTTTACTGACTCTTCTTTCAATTCTAGTGTAACCATGATTTAATCTTGTTTAATCAAATCATAAAATTTGAAGAGATATTAGCTTACTGAGTTTAGGCCCGTTCTTTCTAGCTTAAACTTTATTCAGTTTAGTTCAACTCTTTTCCGTGGAAAAGAACATAACCTTATTCTTTTGAATTACAACCTTATTGAGTACTCCCTCCATTCAACTCCGCTTTGCAACTTTCTATTTTACGCACTAATTACAAGCGGACATTCAACTTCAATTTTCTCTCGATACATAAGTGAAAATATATTCATGTGAGATCTTATTTGATTTGTCTTTAAGAGTACATTAAAAATATCTAACTTATACTCCCTCCAATTCGTTATATTGTTCCCATTTGCTTTTGGCACGATACTTAAGAAATACTATTAAAAATGAATAAAGGACATTGGTGGGGTTGATGTTAGGAGAGAGAGATGAATTAATAGGAGTTAAATAATGAGTTGTGGGGCCAAAACATTAAGAAAAGTAATAAAATAGGAATAAAAAAGTTGTGTGAGGTTTGATTATAGGAGAGAGAAATGAATAAAATAAGAGAAAAAAGTTACCAAAAAAGAAAAGGGGAACATTACTTGAATAATCCGTTTTGGGAAATAGGGAACATTATAGCGAATTGGAGGGAGTATAATTTTTGCAAATACGCAGCTAATGATATTTATCGTGTAAAAGCTGCGTTGACAAACGTGATAAAAGAAACTTGGAAAGTGGAGATGAATGGAGGGAGTAGTTAAAAGGATATGCAACACTAGTTTGGTCAAACAATGTTCCATTTGTTTGACTTTTGTGACAAAGGAGGTAGGAGTATGAGTCAATAAAGTTTTTTTTTTTTGATAGTAGTCAATAAAGTTGAAGCATTACTTCTACTTACAAATTACTAACATTGAACAGTTGGTCTCTCTTGTGACGGTCCCAAATATGACAACTTTATGATAAAAAGTAACCACTCATAAAATGTTACCTATTAGGTCACATTTTCTCATAGAAATGGTCACATTTGGATCCGTCAGAATTTGTGACGAAAAGAGCCCGTCACAAATGAGAATTTGTGAACATTGAATAATGAGGGCACCAAGCCACCAATGTGTGGTTATCGATATCACCCTCTCGTATGCATAGAGGTTTTCCCTTCTGTTTATGCGAATTTGTGTTTCCTATATGTGATAGAAGTGCTATGTCCTTTCAATATAAGTATATAACGTGAGACCAATCTAATTAACTTAGAATCGGCACATTATATAATAAAATGATTTATGAAAATTTGTGCCCTCCAAATTTTTTTCTGACTCTGAAGAACTAATGAGTAGATATATGGAGAACCATGGAGTGCAGAATCAGCACAAAAGAAGCAACACCCAACAATGCAGGGATTCGCTCAGAATGCAAACCGGATCCAACCCGGCATGGCAGACACCGTAATGAACGGGTTCAAACCTGATCTATTACCCGTTTACAAGGAACTGGTATCTCAATTTGCGGTCTGCGACAGGTGGTTTTCTTCTGCACCTGCAGCTACACATCCAAACAGACTGTACATCCACTCAGCCACTTCACACGGCTTAACCACGAATGACAGCTCAAAGCTTGATCTAGGATTGCCTCAGAAAACCATTTTTGATTCTTTACATGAAAGTGGTTACAGTTTTGGGATTTATTACAAGTCTGCTCCATCTACCTTATATTACAGGTATTCTTATCTTTAAGAAAACCATAAGACGGTTTTACACAAGACTTTCTAATTCGATGGGTTGTGGTATGCAGGAATTTAAGGAAACTGAAATACCTAACAAAATTTCACCAATTTGATCTCGAGTTCAAGCACCATTGCAAAGAAGGGAAGTTACCTAACTATGTGGTAATCGAACCAAACTACTTCGACTTACCTGAATCTCCAGGGGACGATGATCATCCGTCACATGATGTGTCCAGAGGACAAAGGTTTGTCAAGGAAGTATATGAAGCATTGAGGTCAAGTCCTCAGTGGAATGAAATGTTGTTCCTTATCATTTATGATGAGCATGGTGGCTTCTTTGATCATGTCCCTACTCCTGTAGATGGTGTGCCTTCCCCTGATGCAATTCCTGGTCCTGCTCCGTACAATTTCCAGTTTGATCGACTTGGGGTTCGAGTTCCTGCTATTTTTGTCTCCCCATGGATTGAGCCTAGGACAGGTATTCACTAAATTGTTTGTTCCTTTTCATAGTAGGAAGTTGCTAGTGTGCTATGCCCGAATTACATTAATCAGAACATTTACTTCAAACACATAATTTGTCAACACTACTCTCTGTAGGTCTCTGGGATTTTATCCCTTCTATTAATCAAAAAAAAAAAACACATAATTTGTCAATATAGGAGTAGCCCTGTTCTTTTGGACTTAATTTCAGCTCATTTCAGTTCAGTTGAGCTTCATTCAGTTCAGTTCCGCTCTTCTCTTCACAAATTAACTCTTACTTCACTTTAGTTCAGTTCAACGTCATTCAGTTCAGTTCAATTCAGCTCTTCACTTCACAAATTAACTCTTACTTCACATCAGTTCAGTTCAACTCCATTAAGTTCAGATAAGTTCAATTTAGTTCAGTTCAAACAGTTTCAATTCAAAAGAAAAGGGCAAGAATTCATGTTCAGAGACATATTATCCATGTTACCTCGTTCGTAATCACTAGGCTAAGGCGTCTTCAGTGGTGAGAATTTTCTCTGTATATACTGAATAAGGACTCTTCTGAAATGCAGTGATACACAGTCCTTCAGGGCCAGAAACAACATCACAGTATGAGCATTCTTCAATCCCGGCTACCGTCAAGAAAATATTCAACTTAAAGAACTTCCTAACCAAGAGAGATTCTTGGGCTGGTACTTTTGAGTCTGTCATTAACAGAACCACTCCAAGAACTGATTGCCCAGGTATGCATTCAAATTAATCCGAAACAAATTTCTGAGAGATTCTTGAGTTGTCAAAGTGTTGCTGAATCTAATACGACAACTCATCATATGCTGCTGAACTATGTGTAGTTACATTGCCTGAGCCGGTATCACTAAGAGACATTGACCCGAATGAACACAATGAGCTATCAGATTTCCAAGAAGACTTGGTTCAACTTGCAGCATGCATAAGAGGAGACCATAAGAAAGATAATTACCCAGGCAAGTTTCTGAAGGGAATGACTGTAGGCAAAGCTGCAACATACTGTAATAGCACCTTCAAGATTTTACAGGCAGAATGTGAAAAATCAAGGCAAAATGGTGTCGATGAAGATACTGTGGTAGATGTGCAAAGTATTGAACAAGATGCTACTAGCAAGGAACATAGCAGCGGCAGATCATTCATTGAGAAGTTGTCCTCTTGCTTGATCTGCGATAATTAAGCCCTTCAGGACTGTTGCGTATATCCAGCCCCTCTTACGCTGCCATTCGTAGGACTCTTGAAGCACAGAGTGCTGTTGCTGTTGATGCTGATAAGAATAGAAAGCGCGATTTTACACCTGAATGCTTGCTTTTATATCATTCAATGTTCAAACTATGTTTTCATTGTGTTAGGTCTCATTTTCGGATGATTCAATGAAATTGCAACATTACTATAAACTGTTAAAAGCTGAATGACGAAGAATTAGAGGAAGTACGATTGGTATAGAAAGAATGCACTCTTTATTCATCAATAATAGATCGAGTATTACTAAGTATTGTACAAAAACTTCGCGACAAATAATCAAATTAGAAAGAATATATACTTGGCAAAATTCTCACTGAACAAATATGCTGGTTGTTTTACAATGCCCTTTTTACTTCAGTTTCTTCTGGCTTTCGATTCTTTGAACTGAGCTTCAATGGCTCGTAAATCAGTTAGGATGGCCTTCATAGTAGGCCGTTCATCAGGGTTTTCCCTAATGCACCATTTTGCCCGCTCCCCGATCTTCTCAATCTCCTTACCATATTTCCTCATGTCTTCATCCAAATTCTGGATTAGATCATTCAACTTAACCTCCTCTGTTTTGTTATGTTGATCCAAGGTGACAAGATACTTATAGCGTTTCCCAAACATAACTTCTAGAGCGACAATTCCAAAACTGTAGACATCGACTTTGTCAGTAATCCTCATACCTTTCATGACTTCCGGGGCCATATACCCACGAGTACCCGCCCAATTAGTCGAAGTACTAGTTTGATCCTTGTTCAGAAGCTTTGCTAACCCGAAATCACACAACTTGGCATTCTTTTTCTAATCCAAAAGTACATTGTGTGGCTTCAAATCTCGATGCAATACCGTCTTCTCATATTTTTCATGGAGGTACACTAGGCCTTTAGCAATGCCTTTGATGATGTTCTTCATTTCCGACCAAGCCAGGTATTTACTGGAATTGGGACGGAAGATCCATTTATCCAACGAACCATTACTCATATACTCGTACACTAGAATTTTAGTCATACCATCAGTACAATACCCGATTAGTTTCACCAAATTAGAATGATCTGCTCGGCCTAAGGCCTCAACCTCGTTCTTAAAGTCGTCAATCTTCCCTCCGTATATCAAACATTTTGCTGCAATCATGGTGCCATCTATTAAAGTACCTTTGTAAACGATGCCAAAACCACCACCTCCAATCTTATTCTTAGGATCAAAGTAGTCGGTCACCAATTGCAAGTACCTAAGAGTGTATTTATTTGGTAATCCTAAGGAATTCTGATGTTCAAGACCAGCTGCTTGTTGAGGTTGCTTCCCATTCCGAACATTCCTCCGTTGTTCTTCAACTTCTTCCTTTTCAGGTTGTTTCCCATTTTGCCCTCCAAAGTTCTCATTGCGGAGCTCCTCCTTATTTGCCTCCTTTCCTCTCTTTTGCTGTCTGCCAACATCTTCCTCTAGAGGATTCGGCTGCTTCGCCTCCCTATCTCTTTTCTTTCGCGGTTCATTTTTGTCAACTTGGTTTTTCCCCTCATTTCCCCTGTCATCTTGTCCTTCAACTTTTTCGCCTTCTGGTGGATTACGTAGTTCATTTCTCTTTCGACGTCTCTCTTTTTTACCTTCATCTTTTTCATCCTCTAAGGGCTCAGGTTGTTTATTTTTCTCTTTGCCTTTTCCATCCTTACGGTTTCTTTTCAGTCCCCCAGCATTTAAATCTTCTGGTAGATCAACTTGCTGGTTTTTCTCTTTACCTTTCCCATCCTGTCCTCGAACCTTTGCACCTTCTACTGGCTCCGGTCGTTGATTTCTCTCTTTACCTCTTCCATCTTGTCCCCTAACTTCTTCTACTGGCTCCGGTCGTTGATTTCTCTCTTTACCTTTCCCATTTTGTCCCCTAATGTTTATGTCATCGATTGGATCCGGTCGTTGATTTCTCTCTTTACCTCTCCCATTTTGTCCCCCAACATTTATGTATTCGATTGGATCCAGTCGTTGATTTCTCTCTTTAAGTCTCCCTTTTAGTACCTCATCTAACTTCATTTTGTCATCTCTACCCAATTCTCCGCTACGTTGACCTTGACCTTGTTGCCTATGTTCCACCTTAACCTCAACCCGTCCTTGAGGCGGGTTTTCTTTCTTAGGTACACTAGCTTGTACCACCACTTGATGCTGACGGGTACTTCCCCGACTACCCGTCCTCCTCAACCGATATACACATACAAAAAAACACACAAGGATAAATACAAGTAAGAAAGTAAATCCTACTACAGCACCCACATTAGGCTTCTTTTCTGATACTTCTTTTTCTGGTGGAGCTAGAGGTACTCCACCAATACTACCAACCCTTACGTCAACCAAACACCGTCGACATTTTAATGTCGCATTTGTGGCCGAGACGAGGATGGTGGTGTTAGTTAGGATGAGGATGGTGAGAAGGAATTGAAGGATCGATCTCATTCGTTTTTTTTTTGATAAAAATTGATGGACGGAATTAAGGAAAAGGACAAATTATGAGATCATTACAGAAACAGAAATGAGATTTTTATAGTTAATAGTGATTAAATGAAGCTAATGATGCAACTGTTAATACAAAAAGTAAGAGTAGAATGAAGGACAAACAATGGCGACCTAACAAGTAGGAGTAGAAAATTGAAGTTTGGAGTCAACAGTCAATTATAATCTAATACTCCCTCCCAGTCACTATAATGTTCCCTCTTTCCCAAAACGGATTATTCAAGTAATGTTCCCCTTTCTATTTTTAGAAACTTTTACTCTTATTTTATTCATTTCTCTCTCCTATCACCAAACCCCACACAACTCTTTTACTCCTATTTTATTACTTTCTTTTATGTTTTGGCCCCACAATTCTTATTTAACTACTAATAATTCATCTCTCTCCTACCACCAACCCCACACAACTCTTTTACTAATATTTTAATACTTTTCCTTAAGTATCGTGCCCATATCAAAGGGGAACATTATAACGACTGGGAGGGAGTAGTAGTAATAACAGTTAGTCTTACTGAAGACGGGTTGGAGCAAGTGACGGGTAATGTCACTCACAAAACGGATAGGGAGGACAAGGTGGGGGCACCCCATGTGCTTCCCTCTCTCCTCTATTTGGGTCATTTGTGAGAGAAAATGGTATCCGTCATTCCAAATTGACGGATACATGCCGTCTTCAATGAGATTTTGTGTAGTAATAATTATGTTCCAATAATTTGCATTGTGTTAATTCTCATTTTAGACAGACCATTCCATTTTAATATTTCAAACGACCTTATATGGCTATTTTTTTGGTAAAATAGTGAACAAAATTTTATTGCCAATATTCATTATTCAAGTAACTTTTTATCAAAAAATAATCACATTTGATTATAAATGAATCACGTTTAATCGATTTAAAACCTTCCCACGAAAATCAGGGAAGACCTTTTAATTGTTAATGTAATAGTCACTAATACAATGTCTACACTCGTATTCCTTTGTTAAGACACAAATTCTCATTATAGACGGACACTATCCGTCTATACGTATAGACGGATACCATTTTCCCTCACAAAATACCCATTTGTCATAAAGTGGAAAGCACATGGGGGTGCCCCACCTTGTCCCCCCTACCCATTTTATTAGAGGTCTTTACCCGTCTATTCGCCCCACCCGTCTATACCAAGACCTATTGTTGTTAAGAAGTTACCTTGGTCTTTCCCATTTGAATTTTCTGTCTTATCATTGAGGGCCTACAAGGCTATAAGTGAGGTGGCTATCTCAAAACTCAATTTGAATACTGCATTTGTGATAAGTCACATCCTCTCGTTTAAGATACGCATATCAATCTTAATTTTAAAATAGGTTAAGTTTTACACATAAAATAAAAAAGAAATGTACTAATATTAGCTAATGACGTGTTATTAACCTATTTTATTCTTAAAAAAAAACTATGATATTAATCAAAATTGGGCATGACCGTTTTATTCTGACCTCTTTCCGTCATTTTCACTTTTCCGTGTTTGTGACATTTTCACTTTTGCATATTGAGGTATTTAAAGATCAATGAGATTTAGGTATTAATCAAATCATGGACCATCCGATGTTGTTTTATATATTTACTTAAAGATTTATATTTAAAAATTTTGGGATATCAAAAAATGATAATCTTGACTGTTTTTTGGAAATTTTAGATATCGAGTGTTATCCTTTATTACTAGTTAGGTTCCCTGTATGTGACAAGTGTAAAAAAGGTGTCGATCCGTCGATAACGATGATAATCCCTTCGCCATGGGTCTTTCTCACGAAGAGGTAAACGGCTGGCCAAAGAGTTTGCTCCATTCCCATGGGCAGGGATCGAACCCCTGACCTCATGGTTAAGGGATGAAGTGAGCAACCACTACACCAAACCCATTTGGTTTATGTTGGGACACTATAGTTAGGGCCTTTGGATTAAAAGACGACACTCGATACGCGTACAATATCAAACACGCATCACCCACGTTTTACACATGTTGTCATAATTCATAACATCCGAACAAGTGAACATGAATTTAATGTGATGTACCTTTTAATAGCATATAAAATTAAATTGGTTATACAATTGTTAATACACAAAACTATACAATTGGATCGAAGTTTGGGGTCAACCGTCAATTATATTATAATCTAATTGTTTTCTAATATTGATAAAGCCTACCCTCTATCACAAAATCTCATTATAGACGGTACATATCCGTCTATAACTAAAGACGGGTCAAATACAATACTAAATTCCTAATAGAACAAACAACAAATGGGATGGTGGGGGCCAAAAATATCACCACTTTCAAGCTATTTGACCCGTCTTTAGTTATAGACGGATATATCCGTCTATAGCAAGACTGGCTGTCTATTTATATATACTAGTTGGTTGCACGTCCCCCAAGTTATTTTAATCGTTTACGTTTCAAATGCATATCAGCGAATCTTGATTTGGTTTGGTTTTCTATACATTTTGATTGGCGATCATAATGAAATTCTTGTCGTTATAATTCTTTGAAAATTTGAATCGATTGCAAATTAGATCACATTTGTAAATATTTCGTATCTAACTTTGTTGAGAGCATAAATATACGATATGGTTCGGTTTTCAAGTACTTCTCCTTCTCCATATCTTTCACTTTCTCCTCCCCCTTCCTCCCTCTTTCCCTTTTCTCTTATCGTCCGCATCTTTTCATTTTCTCCTCTCAACCTCATCTTCTTTACCCTTACTCTCTTTCTTGACCTTCATCCATTTCTCTTTCATCCTCCCTTTTAACTACCATTTTTCCTCCTCCTCCTCCATTTGCTCGCATATTATTACTCCAATTTTTCCTCGCAGTACTCCTCCCCCTCCCTTCCTCTTAGCGTTCACATTCTTCCATTTCCCTCTCCTTGCCTCCTATTACTTCCCTTTGTTCTCTTCGTCGACCTCCATCCCTTTCTCTTTTCCCCATTTGTATTTTCTGATTTCCCTTCTCCTTCTATTATTTGTCATACTCCCCTTTTTCCCCATTTTTTTCATTCTTTATCAAATGAGACTAATATCAATATGTTTAAATTTAAAAGGTATATGACTTTGTAAAAAGAAAAAAATGAGATTAAAAAAAAAGATATCTAAGAATATCGTTAATTTATACTCAAAAAACCGTAAAGAAAAGGAAATTCGACTTTCCAACAATAACGATAAATATAACAAATTATAAAACCCAAATATTTATATAACTGCAAATAATGATAATGAAGTCAAATTAATATAAGTGTGAAATAGTAGAATGTAGATATGGATAGTGCGAGGTATAATAAAGTATGAGAGAGAAGGAAAGTGGAGTGAAAATTTGTGAGAATTAACTAATGCGGATGTTCTAATGCTGAGAAAATGTGAGTTGCGAAATTTGGTGATGCTATAATACTGAGAAAATGTCAGTTGGGAAATTTGGTACTTGTTTTGTTTGTGTAATGAGCAACAAACATTAACATGTGATGATGAAATAAGAAAAGGGAAACAAAGGGCCAATACTAAGTTGAGGAACTAAGCCCCAAATTTTAATAGGAAAAAGGTCAATTGAAAATGTAACTTGTTAAACAATCAGCCCAAACAAAACCTACGTAAAAAAAAAAAAAAAAAAAAAAAAAATAGAAGGTCATGGATCCTCTCCATTTCCTTCCATTTCCTTTAATACAACAATATTAAATCATAATATTGTTGTATTATGATTTAATATTATAATAACTCATCAAACAATCAACCGTTGGATCGTTTTAAAACGAAATCTTGAACGTTAATAAGAAATGGAAGGAAATGGAGAGAGGCATAAATGGAGAGAATCCCAATTGATCTTAGGGACTTTTAATAAGGTGTTGATGTTGATGTTGCTTTCTTCATATCATCACATGTTACTTTGGTCTATTCCTTGTTGAATTTTTTTGTCTTATTACTAATTTTTAATTAGTTTATTGATAATGTAGAGTAGGCAATCTCAAAATTGGAAACTACATACATTAGGGATTAGTACTTGGGAGCAAAAGTTGTTAACCTCGACCAGTTTGGATCGGATAATTTCGAGTTGAGTGGTATTATTCTGTGTAATATCAATTTCAATTTAATCCAGTTTTGATTTATAGATAAACTACAAAGATTAAGGTCATTATAGGCTATAGTATTTTAGGCCGGAAAATTAGAAATTTCCCTATTTTCTTCGGGAAAAGGAAATGAGAATATAGAAACCTGTTAGATAAATCGATCTCATTCAAAACCAATAGAATGAGTTCAAGTGTTAACTTATTTACGCTCACAAAAAATTTAGGATTAATTAACAGCAATAATCCAAACTATTGACCGTCTTCTCATATTAATCCGAACTTTATTTTAACTCAGAATAAAGTATACTATTGCTTCCTCTTCTTAAAATACACTTGTCTAATTTGTAACCTGTAAAATCAGGTCAAAAACTATATTTTATTTAAAGTGCAATCTCCTCCATTAACAACCATCATTTCACCCTACCCACCAACCACCACCACTCCACCACCCTCAATCCACCAAATACTTTCTCACAATTCATAGAACACATCTCAAGCAACTCCAAAGCCAGTATCTGCTGCGCTTTTGCTTCGTCGTCGTCGCAATTAACAATCCTCCGCTTGATTGTGAGCACTACCTCCGTGCGCCAAGCTCGACGCCGTTGATCAGGAGCATATACGGAGGTTAATATTAAACTGATGATTGTAATAACATGATTCTAGAGAGAATGAGAATGTAAGAATTATGATTTTATTATTCTGAAAAGGTGAATGATGATATGTACATGATCAGCTATATATAGCAGTAGCTTCTAACAACTCTCTAACCAACTCAAGTTAACTTTAACTAAATATGAGTCAGCTTAACTAATCATGTAACTAATTCTTGATTTGTATAACTAACTTATCTATATTAGTTACACTGTCTAATATTCCCCCCTCAAGCTTGAGCTGGGGAAGATACTAGACCAAGCTTGGATGAAAGGAAGGTATGCTGATCAGATCCCAATGCCTTTGTCATAAGATCTGCAAGCTGTAATCCCGTCCTCACATGTTTAGTTAACAGGAAACCTGCCAATTGTTTCTCCCTGACATAGTGGCAGTCTATTGACAGATGCTTTGTTCTCTCATGAAAAATAGGATTGTGAGTCAAATGTTCTGCTGCCTTGCTATCACACATTAAGGAAATAGGCTTGGGCACCTGAATTTTCATGTCTTGTAGAATGTTATCAAGCCAAACAATTTCTGAAGAAGTATAGGACAAGCTCCTGTACTCGGATTCAGCAGAACTCTTACTAACAGTTCTCTGTTTCTTAGTCTTCCATGATATCAGAGAATTACCCAAGAATATGCAATATCCACTCAGTGACCTACTGGTGAATGCACACTGACCCCAGTCTGCATCACTGTAGGCTGTCAGTGTAAGGTCAGACTTGGCACTGTAAAACAGTCCTGTATTAATAGTACCTCTAAGATATCGAAGGACATGCAAAGCTGCTTGTAAGTGAGGCATCCTGGGTTCACTTATAAATTGACTAAGGTGCTGTACAGAATATGACAGGTCAGGTCTTGAAGAGTTCAGATACAAGAGCCTTCCTACTAATCTTCTGTACACTTCAGGATTATCCAAGACTTGGCCATCATCAGTAGATAATTTTAATCCTCTTGGCAAAGGAAACTTAGCAACTTTGCAGTCTTCCATCTTCATGTCCTTCAGAATATCCAGAATGTACTTTCGTTGATTAATTAGTATCCCTGATTCATTCCTGGCCACTTCTAATCCAAGGAAATATCTCATATGGCCAAGATCCTTGATGGAGAACATGGAATCTAAGCCTTGCTTGATATGTGCAATATGGTCTTCATTTGTACCAGACAGCAACACATCATCCACATAGACGAGAGCAACAGTAAATGAGTGAGTCTTAGGATCCTGTCTTGTGAATAAGGAATAATCAAACTTAGACTGTGTAAAACCAGCCCCAACCAAATACTTTGTGAGCTCTTTATTCCACTGACGACTAGCCTGCTTCAACCCATAAAGAGATCTCTTCAGTCTGCAAACCTGACCTGGCTGTGCTTTATAACCTTCAGGAGGAGACATATACACCTCTTCATCCAGATACCCATGCAAGAATGCATTGTTGATATCCAGCTGATGCAAACTCCACCCTTTTGCTGCAGCTATGGCCAACAAAGCTCTTACTGTGGTGAACTTTGCTACAGGAGAAAAAGTATCTTTATAATCCTTATCTTTAACTTGGTTATAGCCTTTTGCCACTAACCGAGCTTTATGTCTTTCAATTGATCCATCTGCTTTGTATTTGATCTTGAATATCCATTTTGATCCAATTGGTTTCTTACCCTCTGGTAAATCCACCATTTCCCATGTCTGATTTTGTTCCAGGGCTTGGATCTCCTTATTCATTGCAGCAATCCACTCAGGTTGAGAGCTTGCTTGTTTAAAGGTATATGGCTCCTTTTCAACCAGAACACTAGCCATAGAAGCTACATAGTCTGAAGAAAAATGCCTCAAATCTTGAAGTATTGCTGCTGTATTTGATGCAGGTGCTAAACTTGATAATTTCAGAGGACAATGATACTGTTGTAAGAGTACAGATGGTTGCCTCGGTCTTGTAGATTTTCTAATATTATTATCTTGTTGAGTCTCAGTTGAAATAGACTCATCAGAAGTAGGTTGTAGAGTATTGGCATTTGTATCTATGTTAATATTATTATCAGACTGACTTTGACCATGTGGAGTCTCAGAAATGTCAGCTGGTACTCTATTATTTGTAGTACTATTGTCTTTTGGATTATAACCTTTGGATATTAGAATAGTAGAAGTAGCTGGATTGACCAACTTATCATGTGAGACTGTGTCAGAAATTTTTTGTTTAAAAGGAAACTCATCTTCCCTAAAAACAACATCTCTATTAACAAATATTTTATGAGTAGACAGGTCATAAAGCCTGTAGCCTTTTTGCTGGTGAGGGTATCCAAGAAACACACATTTCCTGGCCCTAGTACCTAGTTTATCAGCATAGGTAGGAGGCATAGTTGCATAACAACAACACCCAAACACCTTTAAAGTCCCTACTGGTGGATCTTTGCCAAACAACAGCTTAAAAGGAGTTTGCCATTGAAGTACAGAAGATGGCATCATATTAATCAAATGAGTAGCTGTCAATAAACAGTCTCCCCAAAATTTTATAGGTAAACCAGCATGTATCCTGATAGCCCTAGCAGTCTCAAGAAGGTGTCTGTGCTTACGTTCAACCCTCCCATTTTGCTGTGGTCTTCCTACAATACTTGTCTGATGAACAAGACCCATATCTTTGAATAAATTGCCACACATATGATGTAAGAACTCAGATCCATTATCTGACCTTATTATTTTGAGTTTAGCATTAAACTGTGTGCTAATATATGCAAAAAAATATTTAATTAACTTAAACACTTGATCTTTTGTCTGGAACAAAACAGTCCATGTATTGCGTGAGAAATCATCTAAAATGGTAAGAAAGTACTTAGCACCAGATAAAGCAGGGGTTTTATATGGTCCCCAAACATCCATATGCAATAATTCAAACAAACTGGAAGCTCTAGAATAACTGTTTGGAAAAGGCAACACATGATGCTTGGACAAAATACATGATTCACAATTCAAAGTTTTATTCTTATTACCATGTACAGCTGTTACAAATTTCAATTTATCATAACCAACATGTCCTAATCTGGCATGTAACAACTCAACAGACTGAGAATTTGAACAACTATTAGCAGAATGTAAAGACATTGCCTGATCAACTAAAATTTTGGAAACTAAGGAAACGACTTTATTCACTAATTATTTAGTACTAGCATTTTGAAATCTATACAAATCTCCTATCCTGCTGCCAGTAGCAACGATCTTTTTAGTGGAAAGGTCCTGAAAAGAACAATCAGCAGCAGAAAACACAGCAAACAACTTGTTATTATCAATTAGCTTAGTGACAGACAGCAAATTTTGTTTGAAATCAGGTATTAACAAAACATTAAGCAACACAATATCATTAGTTAGCTGCACACTGCCAATTTTGGAAACATACTTGATACTACCATCAGGAAGACCAATTTGTAAGGGCTTAGGCAAAATTCGAATATCATGCATCAAACTGACATTAAAGGTCATGTGATCTGAAGCACCAGAGTATCAATGATCCAGTCATGTAACAGCAAGGACTTATTAGTAGCATTAGCATGAAAAAGGGAAAGAATACCTGCAAAGTTAGAGGAGGAAAGAGAAGGAACATTATCAGAAATCCTTTTCAGCACTTGATCAACCACAGAATTGACCAAACCATCCAACATAGTAGAATCAAAAGCTTGTGAAGTGCTAGCACCATCTGAAGAAACCAATGGATTATCTTCTGGAGAGTTATCAAGAATCTCAGCAGTATTAGCAGACTTCTTGAAACCAGACTTGCCTTTAAAGAACTTAGGCTTAGGCTTTGCAGATTTGTCAGCTTGCTTGCCAGTTTTATCAGAAGGAAAACCCACTAAACGATAACACTTGTCAATCTTATGACCTGGCTTCCCACAGTGTGCACACCCATTTGCCCAAAAACACTCATCCAGGTTGTGATTGTTCATTTCACAATGACTGCAATACTTCCTGGTCTTCTTGTCAGCAGTAGTATTGTCAGAGGACTTGAACACAGCATACGCAGAAGCCTCATTCAGAACTTCAACAGATTCAACCACTTGTTTCTGTTTCTCAATTTTTTGCAACAATCCTAATGCTCTATTAATTGTAGGCAAAGGATCTAAAGATATAATTTGAGTTCTGACAGTGTCAAAACTGTTGTTCAAACCCATTAAGAACTGAATCAATTTGGAGTTATTCTCTCTTGCTACAATTCTTTTCATGAGAGTACAAGTGCAGAGTGAAATTTTACCACATGAACATTGAGGAAGTGGGTCTAAACTGTCTAAAGTCTCCCAATAATTCTTTAACTTGCTGTAATACTCGACCAAAGACATGTTAGACTGACTTACATCATCAAGATCTTTCCTCAGCTGATAGATCTCAACTGCATTTGCTTGCTCATACCTCTCCAGTAATTCTTCCCAAAGCTCTTGTGCAGACTTGACATACTTGAGATTATCACGAATGGATTTATCCAAAGAATTAAGGATCCATTTCATGACCATCAGATCACAACGGACCCACTGGTGAAATTTCTTGTCAGTCTTTGGTGGCCTGGTGAAGGTGCCATCTATGAAACAGTCCTTGTTCTTCGATGCCAGTGCCATCAAAACATCTTGTTTCCAACCCAAAAAATCCGTACCATCAAACAGTGGAGTGACCAGATGTGAGAATGGTTGATCAGACGAAGATAAGTAAAGTGGATCATCATAGTAGTCGTAACTATGATCATTGTTTTCTGTTTCTTCAGGCATAGTGATTGATTGAAAGAAAGTTTGTTTTAATTGATAAGATTTTCTTGATCTTTTGTGAAAGCGGAAGCGAATTTATGATGATGATGAATAAATTTGATGATAAAGATGAAGATTGTGATGAAGAATTGGGATGAAGAAGATGAAGATCGTGAGGATCGAATGTTATCTGGTAACTGATACCATATTAAACTGATGATTGTAATAACATGATTCTAGAGAGAATGAGAATGTAAGAATTATGATTTTATTATTCTGAAAAGGTGAATGATGATATGTACATGATCAGCTATATATAGCAGTAGCTTCTAACAACTCTCTAACCAACTCAAGTTAACTTTAACTAAATATGAGTCAGCTTAACTAATCATGTAACTAATTCTTGATTTGTATAACTAACTTATCTATATTAGTTACACTGTCTAATAGTTAAGACCCCAGTCACGTGATTCTAAGGATGGTGAAGTGGCTTGGTCAACGATACGAGATTCTGGAGGAGTTGGGGTTTGGAGAAATTCCTTCATTTGATTCATTTCAAGGGTTATGATTCTTGACATTTGTGAGCTGCTTGATTTTAGGCATTCTCCTACTGTCATTTTGATTTGTCCATGTTTTTTAGGGAAATTTTAGGGTTTGATTATTGATTATTTGATTGGTTTTGTGAAATCAGCATAGCAAAAGAAAAGCTTACAAAATAAATCAATACATTACTCAATGGTTATATTAAAGTGGTGATTTATGGCTTTAGGTGGTCACGGGTGATGTAGTTATGGCGGTCACAGAGTGGTGGTGGATTAGTTGTTGGGGCTGAGGATATGGGCGTAGGTGATGGGGGAGATTGGTTTATTGAATGGGTTTGTGAAGAGAATAAGGGAAGTGACTTGTTCAGTAGGTAGCTGGTCACCCAAGAGGCCAAGAGTGTTATGGGAAAATAGTGCAGTAGCATGGTTTATTATGATTTAAAATGAAGTTTGAATTATTATTAGAATTAGGTTTGGTGTCCGGCTTTGTCCGGGCTACCTCTATTTACCGTTAAATTTTATTTTCAATGAAATAAACTATGTTGGAGTTGTCTAACTCACACGTTTACTATTTGTCATATATTTTTCTACGGCATATCTTGTAATTATGATGAAATGTAAAATTTATTTTCAAATTATGAGACACGTTCACTACCCCGCTATTAATATTATTACTTTCACGACATTTTTTCTTAATATCATTACGTTCACTACTCCCGTGGTTACTATTGTTTTTTTTACTAATTCCTCTATTTTTTCCTGTTAAATTCATTATTCCCGTTAATTTTATCCGGCCTATATTTAAATAAATAAAATATTTCCTTGAGTCGGTTGGTTATTTAATTGTTCATACTTTTTCTCATTGTTACCACTGTTACTTTCACTACATTCTTAGTTACTTTCATTACTCTCACTATCATTATTATAACTGTCACTACTCCCAAATTAATACCGTTAATTTTGTTAATCTCGTTGCTGCTACTATTACTTTTACTACATTTAAACTAATGTACTCCCTCCATACCAATCCAAAGGTAACATTGACTTTTTCACACTTGCCGATACACGTTTTGCAACGTGAATATCTTTAGTTACATTATTAAAAATTATAAAAAATTGATATTCTTATAGCATTCATGACGATAAATCAAGCAAGATCTCACATGACTATATTTTGTCTTATAGATTAAGAATAATATCGAAGATTCCCAACAACCATGAATAGTGCCATTTTGGTCAATGTTACCTTTGGATTGGTATGGAGGGAGTATAATTCTATGATGATTCTAATTAATCCATAAGTGGGGCATGTTAATTTTAAGGAAAATCACTATATTCTTATGTTTTCTAAATTTAATTACTTTAATTTAATGTAATTTCCATAAATATTCTTTATCAAGGCATCTCTATATTATACGTTTAACCAAAACTATATAATATTTACATTGAGATCCCTTTATCAGGTCCATCACGCGGTGCTATCGATTTAAAACTATACTAGTTGAGATCCCGTGCTAAAGCACGGTAATTGTGAGGGTTGAATATATAGAGGTCGTATAAATTTAAAATGTTTACATAAATGAGTTGTACTCATAATAGAATGTTGAAATGTACTCCTTATAATGTTAGTAATATTATTAAAAAAAAGTTTACTAGTCAAAGGACTTTTAGATTAAATTATTTTTTTGTGAACCTATTTCTATTATTAAAAAAATGATAGTTGACTATTATGGAATAATATAATCTAATACTCCGATTATAGTCACTACTTTCTTATTGAATTGATCGGAAAATTTTATAGACTTAATCTTTTAGTTTTAGTTATAATAGGATTATAGGGGGATAAGAGGATTGATTACTATAATATGTTATTATGAAACTGTTTTTTTAGGATATGCCGCAATAAAGTTATATAGTATTATAATTTTGTAGTATATTATGCTTATTTTTTCTTTTTGTTTCTATTTTAAAATATGAAATTATAAAATATTTTTGTAAAATATGTTAGGGAGATGCTTAATCTTTTTAAAATATCAGTATGTTATCTTTTTGTTTTTGTCTTGTGCTTAATCTTATGGTTTTTAATATTAAAATATCAGTATGTTATCTTTTTTATTTCGTGTTTTACATTAATATATTTTTTTTATTTATTTTCAGGTTTTATGTGAAGATTGACGGTGTGAATGCTTTATTAAATAGGAAGTTGATTAAAAGATTTGTTCGGTATAGGCCCATTTGTGTCAATCAATTGTGTGTTAAAGATTTTATTAAATATGGAAGGAAAAAGTTGAGCAATCTTTCGCGTCTCTATTAATTGTGTACAAATATTTTATGTACGTACAAAGATTTTTTATTTCCTAATTGCCTCTTTATTAATTGTGTATCAATCAATAAAAGAATATTTTCAATAGGGGCCAAACTGAGCGGGAAAATTTTAGCAATCCTTATTCTTTTAGTTTAGTGGGGATAGTATAATTAATTTGTATAGATTTCTTTAATTACATTGAAGTCCTTGGTTTCTGGAATTAATATATAGTATTGATTGATTGATTGATACCACTAAAAGTTTGGATTATTGTTGTTAATTAATCCAAAAATTTATCCTTTCGTTCTTCTTAAGATTTTTTAAATTTTGTCCTCCGAAATATATATGGGTTTAGTTTCGGTATATATCATCATCTATCAAGGGGCCTTTAGTCCTCAACCAAACTATCTGGCTATACAATTTCCACACATTTTCTACGATTTTTAAATTAGGGCCTTTCGATCACGAGTCTCCATGCGCTTGTTCTTACTAAATTAGACCACAAAATCTCATTATAGATGACAAATATCTGTCTATAACTAAAGACGGGCCAAATACAATACCACATTCCTAACAGGACAAGCAACAAGTGGGGGCAAAAAATGTCACCACTTTCAAGCTATTTGACCCGTCTTTAGATATAGACGGATATATCCGTCTATAGCGAGACTAGCTGAAATTAGACACGCTTCACGCCTTCACCCATGGTCGGACGTGCATCATAACATTACTACATTTCAAGCTCCTCTAGAGTGGCAAGCAGGTGGCTCGTGTCGGGTTTGTGGTTCAAATTATATTTGTAACACCCCCATATCCAGAGGAGCCTTAACTAGGCATTCCTTAGCATATAAGGGCATTACCATCTCGGTTACCCGAGGACAGTAATAATCAAATGTCGATAAAAGAACTATTATGTTATACTACAAGTGATTTAAAACCAACTGACGATATAAAAGATACAACTCAAAGGCTACTCGCTATAACTATCAAATCTCGTGAAGACTCATCCCTGCCCGGACTCCAGCTATCAACGATATCAACACCTGCTAAGACAGACTGCTCACCATAAGGGATCACGATAGACACATAACAAACAAAACAACCACACAAGGTCAGTACTGAAATAAGATACATAAAACCAACAACACCTAACGATTCAACACAACACAATCAGTCACACACAAACACCCCCACACCGTTCAATCTCCGTCACCGACTGTCCACTGGACCAGCCCTGCCAGTGGGGGACCGCAGCCGTACCCACCAAATCCCCGCTCACCATACCGAGCGATAACCCTGTCCCATTAATGTGCACATCCCCTTCCGTGGTGGGTTCCACGAAGGGCGAAACTAGGGCGTGAAGCCACTCCCGCAAGTGACTCCACTCAGCCGAGAACGCATCTCGAGAACCATAGACAAACAATCACAATCACAATATCAACAACCGTCAACACGAATACGACAACACACAACAACCACAATACAACCACAACAACCGACACACTAGACCATCTACAGAAACTGAGTAGGCGAACCTACCTTTACGCAACTGCAACCAATCCATGCCAACATATGACATATCCAGCAATCAAGCAAGGCCTATAAGCACAACACGATCATCTATTACTACCAAGCAAACCCTAATTGCAAAGATGAGGATAGTGATGATGATTATGACATACCTATAAGGAGAAACCCGGCAAAAGACCGCTACCCGACTCAAGCTATGCTTTCCTAAGGCACAAGGACCTTCCAAAAGGCTTCCATGGAGGTTTTGTGGTGAAGGGAAGGGAAAGAGGCGACTGAAGGATAGGAGGAATGAGGCGAAAATGATTTGCGGTTTTAACAAAACGCGATTAAAACCCTCGCTGAAAACCCGATACTCAATCGAGTACCCAACATACTCAATCGAGTGACCCCCTACTCGATCGAGTAACCACGCTACTCGATCAAATAGCCTCTACTCTATCGAGTACCACTCATAACTCGTAACCTAAGATGGCTTTGGCACGCACTTCTAAGGACTATTCCCGTTCCCAAGGTCAGTCAACGCTGGTCAAAGGGTCCCTAAAAGGACGGGTATTACAATATTAATTTTGAAATAATGTGTGTTTGGGTTCAGTTTGGGATATATAAAAGCTCCGTTGGGTCAATGTGTTGGGGGTCTTGGGTTTCGAGACTTTGAAATGTTCAATGATGCTCTCTTAGGGAAGCAGGCGTGGCGTTTGGTGGCTGAACCGGAGTGTCTTTGGGCTCGGGTTATGAAGGCTAGGTATTACCATTTGAGGGACTTTATGACCGCGGATGTGGGGCAAAGGCCGAGCTATACCTGGCGCAGCATCATTGGTGCACGGGAGGTCTTGGAGCGTGGGTTGCGAAAGAGGATAGGTGATGGGCGAGACACGCGAGTGTGGGGACAAGCGTGGGTCGAGGGGTGCCAGAGGGGGAAGATTATTTCTCCATGTGGGCTCGGGAACGAGCTGATGTATGTGGCTGAACTGCTTCACGCCGACGGTAGGGGATGGGATGTGGAGGCTCTAAATCGTCATTTCTTACCCTTTGAAGTCCAACGCATTCTTAATATCCGAATTAGCCCTAATATGCCGCGAGATATGTGGTACTGGTGCCTTGAGAAATATGGGGAGTACTCGGTGAAGACTGCTTATGCGTGCTTGGTTGGGGATGTTAGTAGATCAGGGAGCCCGTCAAACTGGGAGAAGGAAAAGTGGTTGTGGAATCGTCTGTGGAAGGTTCGAGTATGGCCTCGCGTTAAGCTTTTCTTTTGGCAGCTGTGCAGTGGAGCATTGGCGACCTTGGACAACATTGCAAGTCGAACTAGAGGTGAGTCTTCTTCATGTTACTTTTGTCAATCGTTTTCTGAGTCGTCTTTACATTTGTTTCGAGATTGCAGCGTGGCGAGGTGGGTGTGGAATGCTCTCGGTCTGGAGGGGAGAGGGAGTGTCGATGGGACGGGGCTGGGGGAGAATATGCGTGATTTGGTGGAGGGTCGATGGGGGGAGCTTGAGGCGAGTGAATACGGAGCTTTCATGATTGGGTGTTGGGCAATTTGGGAGCATAGAAATAAGGTGGTCTTCGAAGGAGTGCAGGTAGATCCGGACAGAGTAGTGCAGCGGGTCAGGGACATTCTTCATGAAGAGAGTGGGAGTATGGGGCATGGAGTAGGCTGTGCAAGGAGGAAGGCGAAGGACACGAGTGGCACAGAGAATGAAGGTTGGAAGCCGGCTGCTGAAGGATATCTTAAAATTAACGTGGATGCGGGGATTAAGGACGAGGAAGGGGTCAGCTCGGGAGTAGTGTGTCGAGATGTCGGAGGCAGAGTCTTGTGGGGGTTAACGGTGGTACGAGAAGTTGAATGGGATCCTCGGTTTGCGGAGGCAGCGGCTGTGTTGGACGGGCTTCAAGAAGCACGGGGACGAGGACATCAACGGGTGGTGTTGGAGAGCGACTGTCTTCAAGTGATCGATGCGCTTGTGGAGAAACGCAAAGGACGGAGCTCGTTTTCCCTTCTAATTGCTGATATTTTATTTCTTTGTAATTCTTTTAGTTCGGTTATTTGGTCTCATACGAGTCGGATAAACAATTCGGTAGCTCATGCTTTAGCTCATATCTTACCTAGGGTAGCTGGAAAAACTGTTTGGTCGGATGTGTTACCTCCTGTTGCGGATTCTGCAGCAGGCTATGATTTATCGTTAATGAATTAATACCCTTCGGGGTGTTTTCCTCAAAAAAAAAAAGCTATGTTGGGTCGTGTTGAATCATAACCCGGGTTGAGATATTATTGGGTTATCAAATATAACTGGGTCAGATTAAGACATTAAAGTTTTATGCCAGATCAATTCATGTTTGATTTTATTCTAATATATTGACTATATAAGATATCCCTTTTTGTAATTTTTATTGGGGATTTAGTAACCAGGAAAGTGGTGATTAATCCCCAATATCCTATCAAGGTTATTAAAAAAACAGAAATCCAATCAACATCAAAACTATTTATTACTCATAAATATCATTTTTTTCCTAAGCAAATTGCAATAGGTTTAACTTTAAATTGGGTTTTATATCGGATATCCAACCATATTGGGCTGGGTGTAATTGATTTTCCGTTCAATTATTTATAGGGCGATATTGGGTCGAATTAGATCCAAGCGGATCAGATCGCGCTCAACACTTTTTCAAGTTTCCATCAAGCTCAACTTTGTGTTAATTGTGTTAGGCTTGTTGGATTGGCTCGGCTTTTGTCTACTCTTGTGTATCTCTGTAAATACCCGGTATTTGTGGAATCCCAATAAACACCCGACAATTATTGTTAAATCATGCAAAATGGGTCTGTGCCTTACCCGAATGGAGGAGAGACAGACCACTTAACAACATAAGGTAGGTTACATCTTAAAACCAATTGGCAATAGGAGGAGTAGCCCCCTTGGTTATAAAGTGGTACAATCCCTCTTTTTTTTCATCAATGTGGGATACTCACATGTGGGTTAATATGAGATT